>NC_068987.1:99771000-99775008 GCF_001194135.2 Octopus bimaculoides
GTTACAGGGAGAAGAGTTTTAATTCTTTAAGCCTTTCCCAGTAGCTTTCATATTGCATCGAGACTATTTTCTTAGTGTAGCTTCGTCGAATTGCTTCGAGTTACGCCGTGATTGTTTTCGTATGTGGGGACCATATTGTTGGGAGCAAGAGTCTAAGCGGCTGAGAACGTATCTCCTCCAACAGGTCATCAACGTTTCCCTTTTCTCTTGTTTTGAACGTTCGGAGGATCTATCCAACCAGCCGTCTTCATTTTATTATCAAATTGTTAATATGCACTTGAAAAGATGCATCATTGTTCATCTCAATGCCCAGGGCACGCACTGACTTTGATTCAAGGATTTCAATATCTCCTGGGCCAGTATATCCTGTCTTCATGCCATTTAGTTGTGTGTGCTTGTAGCGTGGAATCTGGAATTTCCCTGCATTAAACTGCATGTTTTTGTCCTCAGCCCACCTGTATATTGCGTCCAACTCCTGTTGCAATGGTGCAATATTTCCAGGATTTTGTATTGTCTGAGAGACTTTTGTGGCATCTGCATAGCTAGTAAGGGTGGCTATCTGAACAACCGAGGGCATATCCGAGAAGGCCACTATGAACAGCAGTGACCAGAATACAGTGCCCTGTTGAACGCTACTTGCTATTTGCGTTTCGTTGTAGATGGCTCCATTGGCCACTACTACCTGATGTCTATCCTTTAGAAAGTTGTGCAGCCATTTTCCACATATGCCGGGATCGCGCAGTGTGTGACATATCATACCATGATCAACTTTATCATAGGCTTTTGCAAAATCGAGATATATCACATCTACGCTGGAGTCATTCAGTAGCTGTTTTCACACCCAGTTGTAGTGTTGCTGGAGCTGTGTCAGACAGCTTCTACCTGAACGAAATGAATGCTGGGTGTCAGTCAGGAAGTCATTTTCTTCTAAGAAAGTGATTAGTTTCTTACGCACTATTCGTTCCATGATTTTAGCTATGTCTAAGGACAGAGAGATAGGCGTATAATGTTTAGCATCTGCTCTGCTTCTTCCCTTATAGATAGGGCATATTATCCTTTCCTTCAGTTTGATGGCGAGCTTATCACTTGCAAGGAAGCTCTGTAAGAGAAGCTGCAGTGGTTTTGTAAGAGCTCGCTTGCTGGAAACTCATCCGGGCCAGCCGTTGAGTTTGTGTCAACCTCATCTATGGCCATTAGTACATCTTCTTCAATGTTTATGTACTCAATTTTTTTTTAACCTCTTTGATTTTAGGTAATGTGACAAAGAATTACATTCCACTGGTTTGCCCACTTGCCTGTGTTCCAGCGGTGTAGAAGACACACTTTGGAACTGTTCGTTCAGTATTTCACTTACCCTGTATTTCCCAGTTTCCTGTGAGGGAGACATCTATTTGGAAGAGGGGTCCTATCTTGTGGCGTATTGAGGCTGTTTCTTTGGCAAACTTTAAAAAGCTTTAGGGTTTGGCTTGATATTTTCTTTAACCCAAGCTTCTTTGTTTGCTCTCTCCCTTTCATGAGAGTGATGCAGACATTTCTCAATTTCCAATAGCACGCTTGTCAGACGAGACTACTCGACACTTTTGGGATTGGATCGCGCAGTGTGTGACACATTTGTCACATATGGCTTGTATTATGGACATGAAATGTTTGTATTTCATGTCAATGTCTGGTGTTGAGAGACATTTACACATATATATTTCATATATATGTATGCATGTATAAGTATTTGACATGGTTTCCTGACTGAGGAATTTTCAATAAAAATTCATTATTAGACCATGTAAGAACGTTACCTGTCTGAAGTAACACGCAATGCGATAGAACCCGACTCCAGATGATTACGAAGTAAACTTGTTAAGCACATGTTAATGACTGAACAAATACATGCTAGATATGTGTGTATACATAAAACCTTCTGCGTCTGTTCGTATTCAATGGTTTGGTATGTTTTGTTGTATGGGCAACTGTGTGTAGGCTGCCTATCTCTGAATAAAGTGGTTTCCTCTATAATGGGAAAAGAAAATATCATCTGCACAGTCTTAATTTCCTTGTTTCTGCTTTTGCCATTTGCATAAGTCTCCTCCTTGACACATCTATTTAGATACTTCAATCTATTATTATTATAGAAATGTAATCAGCAGGACAGCACGCTCACATAGAAGCGCTTAATAGTTTTAGGAACTTCATCAAAACACTCAAAACTAATTATATAATATTACATTAAAATTTCCTTTCCTTTTAATTCTCTAATATCAAGCCAACAAAATACAACCGAATTCACAAGTAGTTAATAAGTAGTAAGTCATTTAGAAATTTCTGTGGAACTGTTTCCATTGATGTAAGAACATTTATTTAATTATGAGCAGGCATGGCTGTATGGTGAGAAATTTACTTCCTCAACGACATGTTTCCGAGTTCAGTTTCATTGCTTGGCACCTTGCACAAACATCTTCTACTATAGCCTCGGACTGACCAAAACCCTCTCAGTAGATTGGTAGATGGAAACAGAATGACGCCCGTCATATACATATATGTAAACATATGAGTCTAAGTCCGCGTGTCCGCGCGTGTGTGCTTATGTGCATGTGTACGTGCGCGCATGTATATCTTGGTGTGTTAACGTCCCCGTAACTTAGTGACTCGGCAAATGTGACTTAGATAAAAATAAATACAGGAGTAGATTTCATTCTTCAAGGTTGTGCCCCAGATAAACCGCAGACTAATTACCGAAAAAGATCACTTAAATTTACAGTACTTAATGTCCATATTTAATTTTATGAAAGTTCCCAAACAACAAGTTAACGATTATCGAAAATACATATCTGGAGTAGGAACATATTTACATGTAATGGAAAGAAGTGATTGCTGACTTGTGGTCGCAACACTAACAATCAGTGACAAGATTGAAATAAGTGTAACATTGAATTCATCGTATTTGGATACCTTTTGCATGATTATTGAACAATTTTGTCAGAGATTAAACTGTAATAAAATCTTTCCCGTAGAATATATTATTGAACAAGCTTTAGATTAAGTGAGAGGGATAAATTTCAAAGCACTCCTTACCTCAATGACCAACATCTACATGATTCTGAATATTAAAACCTGGCAAAGCCGGAAGTTACCCTGGACTCAATCCTTTCTCCCTACGCCACAAATGCTATCGAAAGGAAAATCCAAAGCCTTAGCACAATAGGGCACTCAGCAACGATCAGCACAAGTATTGATTTCAGTACGCAAATTGCGGTTAAAATTCCATATGACATGTTTCCAAACGATTTAAATGTTTCAACAGGCCACAATCCAACATAAATATTCTATTTTGAAGATGAATGAATAGAAGTTTAAGATGCACCAGAGGATATTTGAAATAAAAGCACTGAGAAACAGAACAAATACTGTAGGGCATTGTACTCAACACTCTAGCAACTCGGCTATTTCGTAGCTTTCAGAAATCTATTTCTATTTTGTGTTACTGAAATTGATATGTATTCCTGTCAACAATTTGGCTTTCACCATTTAGGAGTGTTGCAATTGAAAAAGTTCCCATAAGTGTTATATCGTATTTCTTACACGATGGGAGACCTTTATTCTCCTACATTCCATCTCTTGAGATCGAACTCTATAAGATTCAAAATTACATTGGTGCAAATATAAAAGATGTTTCACTGATGCAAGGAAGGTAACAAACAGTAAACTCTAGTGTACATGTTCATTAAATATTTTCGTAAATATCTGTCGTGTCCGTCTTTTGAACCTGGAGAACCGGATATTTATAGGCAAAGTGATTCATCGTTTACATTTCTTGTACAATATAATTGAATATTGAGGGAAATCTCCCGCTGCGATTGCTATAATGTTCATTAAGTATTGTCACCGAAAATAAAGAAGTGCTAATACATTGCACATGTAGAAACAGTAGTTATCGCCGATAGACATGAAATATCTTCTCTATCACTTCAGTAAATCTCTCGCCTATACAGGTATGTATATATATATACATACATA
>NC_068987.1:99776303-99779553 GCF_001194135.2 Octopus bimaculoides
ATATATATATATATATATTTGGACATATGTGTATGTATATATATATGTGTATGTATCTATATATATGCACACACACGTATACATGTACATGTAAGAGGTACTGTTAAAAGTGCTAGGACTAGTTATACTTTAAAACTAAATTCTTATTTACTTTAGATTTAACATCGCCTGCTTCGAAATAGTCACCTCGGGTTTCAATGTTCCTGTCGTGTTTGGAATCCGGCTTCGACGTCGTTTTCTGCGTGTCGAGGGCCCCATGCGATCAGCTGTTGGACTCGGCAACGGTGTTAAAACGCTGACGTTTGAGCTGCCTTTTCGTCTTGTGGAAGAGATGGAAGTCTGGGTGTGATAAATCTGGCGAATAGGGCAGGTGCATAAGCCATACGATGTTTATAGCGAGAAACGCACGTGTGAAGACAGCTCAGGGACATCAGCGTTTTTATCCTTTTCCTGACCGGGCTTCCGATATGGAATTATTTCAGCATTCTTTTTTTGTATAGTCTCAGATATCACTACCCTTTGATCATACATCCGTATGCCGTCGCATGTTGAATATATGTTTAATTGTTGCTGTTTTTTTTTATTTACCGAAGCCATTTTTCCTTTTCTGTAGCTCACCACAGAATTTCTTTTGTTTCATTAATGAACTTACCTTTTGACGGGGTTCGCATTATTTTCTCCAGATTTCTTGGTAACTCTCGTGCAATGTTCATCATTATGTGTTTAATTTCCTCTACGGCTCTTAGGGCTACTATTATTGCGTCCTGGAATGGTTCACCATTTATGGGTATTAACCTGGATTGGCCGTAAGCATGTTCTAGCTTTTCCGAAGGTAACGTATTGATCAGACCTCGTATACATGATGGGATTATGTAAAAGAAGGTGATGGACTGATATATGCAGCGTTACGTTTTACTACGTTATTTTGATGTAATATTATGGGGCTGTTATCAAATCGTGCGACGTGTGTCGTTGTTGCTCTTATCCACTATGATCCAAAAAGCTCATTTTATAATAAAACGCTTTAATATATTAATATATGTCGCTAGGCATTTCTATGTTTCTACGTTCTAAATGCAAGTTCATGTTTTACTGATTTTGCTATATCCGTTATACGTCTGTTTTTTTTCTATAAAGCATACTCGATTCTACTGACCATATCAAGATTTCTACTGTAAATTCATCTTAAGCGAAGCAAAAGCGAATCGATATTATTTTAGAGTGAAGCGTTTCTGCATTTGCAATTTAAGCTATTGACGAATCAGCGGTTAGTTGAAGCAGGGGGTACAATATCATGTTATGAAATTCTATCAAGGTCAACATCACTTAACCTATTCTTGTTGTTGCTAAAGAAACATAGAAGTTAAGTACCTATGTCAACCCATTCAACTAAACACTCAACAAAATATGGGATCGAACGTAAATACTGAAAATCAATATAATGATATAAGTAATGCAAGTTTACCTTTTCATGACAGAGTAAATGTATTTGAGATATATATTTCGAAACCATTTTGCATCGAAGTTAGAGCTGTGTCATGTTTTGGCTTGTTCCATCTACATACAATATAATGAAATAAAAACCACAATTTCAGTGTAGATTCTGCTCAGTGTTTTCAAATTTTGTGCAAAAGAATGTATAACTATTTATGATAAAGCGGCGTGTTGGTAGAACCTTTAGCACAGGAGCCACAATGCTTAGCGGCAGTTTCTCCGTTTGTTCCTTCTGAGTTCAAATCACACCGAAGTCGACTTCATGTTTCTTCCTTTTGGGGTCGAAAAAAGAAGTACCAGCTGAGTACTGGTGTCGAGAAACTCGATATAACTCCTTTCCCCGACGTTGCTAGCCACATGGCAAAATTTGAAACAAATATGATTTTCTTGATATTTGCTGGTCTCTTATTTTAAGTTTTAAAAATAATATTCAGAATTCGAGAAAACTTGTGATGGTCTAACTCTGCAAACTTTAATGCAAGCTTATTTGTCGCAAAACCCCACAAAATTCAGGAGGTTTTATGTACTCAAAAGATCGAAAAATTTAACGTGTGAGGACACATGGTTCCTCTGCAAACAAAAAAATGTATACGGAGGATATTGCGTCGACTGCAGAATAGAGAATGTGAGTAAAAAAGGTTAACGAGTAATATATTCCTAGAAACATAGTCTTAATATAATTATTTTCCTTTTTAGATTTATATTGATAATACATAAAGACCCAGACAAGCAATTTTCCATCACCTATAACACTAATGATTCTTTTCTGCTTAAAAATCAATAATGATTCTAGAATTATGAGCATTTTGTCAGGGTGGGCCTAATATTCGACAAAAATATATTGCACAATCATATTTTAAAGACTTCCTTCAATATTACTTGATTAGCTCTCTTGATTGAAACTCATTAGATATTTTCATTTATTGCAAAAATAACTTGATTATGGAACTGCCACAATGTAATAAACTTCAGGAATTAGTGTATCGAATTTTGTCTTACTGTCTCGTCTGTCAATTACTTCTACAATCAATTACAAATGATTTTGAATGGCATTTCGTTTGTACAAAACATTCCGTCACACAATGTTTCTTAAACATTTAATAGGAACTCCACTGTCTCTATCGCTTAAAAAAATATCTTGGAAAATGACAAATAAAGTGAAGAGGTGAAAAGAATATAGAGGAAAACAGTTTTTAGCTCCTTATATAATAAATATAACAAATATTGAAAACATATTTAATATAACTAGTCTTTTTTTCCTGAGTAAAATGACGAATAATTCAGCTTCTTGAGATACGTTAGAGTGATTTAACAAAAACATTTTTATACGATATCACAAATATCGGTTTCAAATTTTGGTCCACGCCAGCAATATTGTGGCAAGGGTCCACTGGACTACATCGTCCCCGTGGTACTTATTTTATCAACTCTGAGATTATTACAGACAAAAATCAATCTTAGCAGAAATTGAACAACACTGAATATGAAGATGGAGGAATAGCGAGTAAGCGTTTTGCCCGGCATGCTAACGATTCTGCCAGCTGACCACCGCCATAACCATATTACAATTAATGAAAGTGTGAACAAAACATTTCTAACACTTTTTACATACAATTCATCACCGCCACCAATCTCCTGCAAGCCCAAATATTTTCTTTTATATATATGAAATGTTCTATAATATACAGAGCCTTGTTTTTTTAAAACTTATTGCGAAAAGTAAATCCTTATATACGTATGTATTTATGTATATATA
>NC_068987.1:99782481-99784696 GCF_001194135.2 Octopus bimaculoides
TATATATATATATATATATATATTTAATAACATCTTGAATGTTTGTTTCCACTTCCTATTTCTTCTTAAAATAGGTCTTGCTTGTCCCCAGATTCAAATCCCACGCAAGTGTGTCTATTGTTTCTTAGGACACTTAAGCAACATTTAGCTGCCTTGGAATTATTCTTCCGGATCCGCCCTAATACTCTGCATACACAAACACACGCACACACACCTATATATATAATTCAATCTGTGTGTGTATGTGTGTGTCTCCTCGATACTCGACCAAACCGCTGGATAAATATATACCAAATTTGTCATGAAGTTTTTTCAGTACTCAGGGAAGGTTCTAGGTGGTTCAAATGTTGGCCCTTTACCATACAAGGGATGTAGCCCCTCCACACACACATACGACACTTCCCATTTTTTTAGCTGACTCCTATGCTGTCGACGTGGGAGATTATGAATATATAAAAAGCATGTCATTAAACTTTTAAATTGCCCCCACAATTTTTAAATGAGGAACTCCAAGCTCGATCCAAACACCCTCACCGCCCCAACCCCTTGTCAAAAATTGTAAATGAACTGCTATAACAGTTAAATGTCTTGAAATTTTCTTGTGTCTGTGTGTGCGCGCATGCAGCTATTTTGAAAGCTTATGCGAATGAACAGAGAAAATAAGCAGAAATATATTTTACAGGTTTTTCATACGGACGCACGCCCGGTAAAAACTCTTATTACATTGACATAACTCATTCATCCATTCAGTCATTATGCAATATACGCTGTAGGATATCTTTCAATTTATACGATAAACTTAAGAAATTTCAAAGTTCAATATTCCCGTGACATAAGTTAGAAGTATCAATCAACATGAGTTATTTTAATAATAGTTCGTGGAATGGACCTAATAAAATTAGTTAGATTACACTCGATATTTCATATTTAAATCCGACGTGACTATTTCTATTTGGATAGGGATTAGACAATGTTATATCTTGATAAACTTCCAATACATATTTTGGATATTTTTGGAACAACTCGTCTTATTAACACTCGATATTTCACATTTAAATACGATGTGAGTATTTATTCTTGGATATGGATCGAAAAATATTATATGCTGATAACTAACATTATCTATTCTTACTATTCTTGGAGCAACTCGACTTCTTTACATTGGATATTTCTATTTTATGTCAGATGTGAGTAATTAAACTTAGATATAGATTTATAAATATTGTATGCTGATAATTAACGTTACATACTAGCCGGAAAAGGGCTGTGTGGAGAAATTGAAGTCGACGATACGTCGATTGTGCCATATTGTCCCCTTCTGTCAAATATCTTCAAAGCATACATCAATGGTGTGTTTTGCAACTCTCTGAAATCAAGAATGATAAGGTGACATGTTATCAGATGGCATGCTACATTACCGGTAGGAAATAAAGCAGCCTAGAGACTCTGTAACTTTCCACTGCATGAACAACATTCAACAGTTATCGATGTAACTGTACATGTAAGGAATGGCCAGCAAATCTATTTTAATTCAGACAATTCACAACGTCTCCAGCAGCAAATTGAAGCTCCAGGTTCAACAACATTGAGTTCTGTTTTTGAGCTATCTATTTGTTTCCAATTTTTGTACCAAGAAAACACTTAATTTTATACATGGCAACAGACGACTGAACCATGTCATTGCTCAAACTGTGGAAAAGCATCCAAGAATCAATTGAGATTCAGCATTGGGAAGGGTCTACACTGTACATCTCAACGACTTTGAGTGTTATTTTTTGAGTTTCCTTTTGCACAAAGTCTGTGGTCCAAAGAGTTTCCACCTATTTCTGATTAACATGTTCATATCTTTTCACCCTTATGATTTATGGTCTAAGGAGTATAACTCTTAGCTTCTTACTTTATACTTTGTTTTGTTCACTTTTTCCTTTTTTAAATTTTAGTTTTTCTGTTTCCGTTTTCTGACTTCTACCTTCAGCGTTTTTTTATGTCGTTTCTGCTTCAAGTATATGTTCAAGATGTTTCTCAATATATAAAACTATTAGTAGCACTTAACGACATGTATTATGTCCTTTAAATAAATTAGATATACCTCTCACCAGATAGAGTACATTTTTGTTGAATTTCCTATCACGGAAGAGTGCATTACACACACACACACACACACACACATACACACACACACACATATATATATATATATATATATATATATATA
>NC_068987.1:99785178-99787290 GCF_001194135.2 Octopus bimaculoides
AACTGAAAAAACGTGTTTCTTTATTCTTTATAAATTGACATTTTTTAGAAACATGAGAAATCGTAATAATTTTATCGATTTATTGGGTGTTATGCACTTTCAGTGCCTGTTGTTTCAATTCTCAAGCTATTTTTTTGTATTTTGAGTACAATTTTTTAATTTTTGATTTTTTTTTAATTGTAAGTAGGCCCACATGTAATTGTAAATGTGAGTGGACATGGGAAAAGGTGGGGCGTAAAAACTTTTGCTATGAAAAAGTGGGGCGCCGGGAAAAAAGGTTGGGAAACACTGTTCTAGACTATCATATTGAAATAACCCTCAATGCAGACAACCTGCTAGATATAATTTTATTTCGAACTTGGAATATTTTCTGTTTAAGAAAATAACTTTCCCCTGTAGCCAAATTTAATTACAGGAACAATTTTGGTATCAGGTTAGCAAGTAATTAACAAATGTCAGTTATTCAACTTAAGTTTTGTCAACAAAACATGTTAAACATCATAAAAGCGAGAACATTCTTCCAGACTATTTGAGTTCCGGGAGTAGTGCCATGATCGAGTAAAATATATGTTGGAAGATATTCTCGAAAGCTCTAAAGGAAGTGTGACATTGCCATGTGTTGTCGTTCAATATTCTTAAATGCTTCGTAATACTGTTCCTAATTAGTCGTTAATTTTTTCTGACGCATTATACGTTGTAACCCTGTCTGAATTCATTCGTATTCATTATAGATCACTTACGTTTTGAATTGAATAAGTCCAACGGAGCATATGAAATGCTTACAAAAAAAAAACATTACACCACCAAACATATTTGTAAATAGAGTCATGAATAATGGATTAGATCTGAATGGGCAGAGAATTTTTTTATTTGCAAACTTCGGCGACTAAATTAGTAAGGAGTCCATTTGAAACCACTCTAAATCTGTTATCAAATTGATTCCCTAAGTCAAGAAATGTTTACCTTGTCTTCGTTTCTTAGTATAAATTCATATACCTTATGGATGCGTCTCAGTCAAAGAAATTGTACGTCAGAGACCTATATAGTCTGTAAGTGAATCTCTTAGTATCTGGCTGTTATATCATTTTCCAAAACAGAAAGTCTATTTTAAGACCTAGGTGAATCATCGAGTATGATTTCTATCGATTAGTATAGCAAAAATTGATAATTTTCAGTGAATTTTCGTAATGCGTGATTCTTATTGTCATACTTTTTATATATAATTTATCTTACTTCGACAGTCTGTGTCGGCTGTCTTACAAAGTAGAAAAAATGGTGATGACTAAAACCAGACAATTTTTCAGCCGGGTGGTATTGAACGCCCATTAAATAAATTGTCATATTCCTTGTAGATCAGTCTGCAGAATGTCTGTCTGCGAATTCAGTTACAAAGATGAATCAACTCTGTTGATCAATATGAACACGGTGCTCGTACTTTATCGCTAAAATTTCCTGGGTTTTGGATTATGCCATTTGCTCGCTATATTCCAGTATATCGTCGATTTCGATAGTGGTAAATAGCTTTGTACCAAGATTATATAGTTATCAAAGCAATAACTACACCAAGTGACAACGATATTTGCAGAATGTCCTCGTCAAAATAAATGTTACTTGCGACAATTTTGTGTTTTGTATAGTACTAATTATTAAGAGAACATTTTCACTACATTGTAATCGAAGTTCTTTAACATTTAACAAGCTTGATAGTACGAATGACGCTACACATATAAAACTAACTCTCTCTCTCTCTCTCTCTCTCTCTCTCTCTCTCTCTCTCTCTCTCTCTCTCTCTCTCTCTCTCTCTCTCTCTCTCTATGTATCTATCTATCTATCTCTCTTTCTCTCTCTTTTCTTGTCTATCTAGCCCCCTCTCTCACTATCTCTCGGTCTATCTATCTGTCTATCTATCTATCTATCTATCTATATATCTATCTATCTGTCTGTATGTCTGTCTGTCTTTCTTTCTATCTATCTATCTATCTATCTATCTATCTATCTATCTATCTATCTATCTATCTATCTATCTATCTATCTAACGGGAGCATTCCCGGTTTTGTGAGTCGAGGAGCCGTAACGCTGCTGAAGAAAGATCCAAACAAGGGAGACGTCATA
>NC_068987.1:99791112-99797763 GCF_001194135.2 Octopus bimaculoides
ATATATACATATACATATAGATAGATAGAGAGATACGTAGATGGATAGATAGATAGATATATATTTAGATTGATAGATAGATAGATAGATAGATAGATAGATAGATAGATAGATAGATAGATAGATAGATAGATATTAGTTTGTGTATATGTAAATTGTATTAGAGAGTGTTTGAAAGATCTATATTATTGTAAGTTTTCCGGAAACAGGACACACAGAGCTGCTAGTATATGAGAAAGTGGACGATGTATTTACCTCAAGAAATGTTGAGAGAGTGAGAGAGAGAAATAGAGAGAGAAAGAGAGAGAGACAGCGAAAGAGAGAGAGAAAGAGAAGGAGAGAGAGTGTGAGAGAGAGAAAGAGAGAGAGAAAAAGGGAAACAAAGAGAGGGAGAAAGATGTTTCAGCAACTTGAGCTTAAGTGGGCCTTCTGCGACCTGTGGCATATGTCACAAGGTTTGTAATACAATACCCGGACTTAAGAGACATATGCTGGTTCACAGAGGCGTTTCCTTAGAATCAGATACCAGCGAGCAAGGATCGAGAGGCCTGAGCATTTGTCATCTCTGCTGTAGACCTTGTCGCTCAGCAGCCGGACTTCAAAGTCAGTTGAGGGCTCACCAACGGAGTGATTGTACTGCGTGATGATATGTGTGGATTGTTGATGGGATGGCTATCGTCTGTCAAGATGGAGCAGTCGTCGTCGTCGTATATATATATATATATATATATATATATATATATATGTGTGTAGGCTGGGCAGGGTGTTTGTATGTGCGTTTATATGAATATACGTGTACGTATATAATCTAGATAATATTGTCTGAGAATGTGCTAATATAAACGCAAGGCTTTGAAAGAAAGCAAAGAACCAATTAAGTCTCCAAGCACGTGACACTGATCGTGCAAATGGTTTACGCTTGTCACATATCTTAAAAATATTAAAATGTAGTAACTCATTTTTCAGTGCATCGTCAACATATTCTGTGGAAATGAAAGAGCTGATGAAAATATACACATATCAAGTCATCCTACTGAGTTCTGTCCGATTTTACCTTCTTAAAATTGAATGAAATTTAATAGTATTTTAGAATGCTTAATGGAATTTTAAAATATGTTTATGCATTTGTGTACATTTACACTAATTAAATATTATTTTGCAGAATAATTAAATTACAATTTCTTTGATTAAAACCCTTTCTAACATGAAAATATTCAAAGAGTATTTGAGACACATAATGCTTTATTACTATAAAAATAAAAAAAAACGGAAACTCTGCAGCCAAAGCCACTCGAAACATATACTCAGTTTATGGAAAAGAATACTTGAATGAAAGAACTTGCAGAAAATGGTTTACAAAATTCAAAAGTGGCGATTTCAGCCTTCAAGATGAAGATCGAACATGACGTCCAGTTGAGTTACATGATAAACGCCCTGAGCATTACTTGAATAAAATCCTGCATTATCAGTTGACGAATTGGCAATGAAGCTTGGTTTAAACCATACAACTGTTGATCGTGATCATCAACAAATTGGAAAGTTTGTAAATTGGAAAATGGGTGCTTCAGGAATTGTCCGAAAGCAACCGCAAATCCCAAGTTGACACGCAAACACACAAACACACACACACACACACACACACACACACACACACACACACACACACACACACACACACAACATTACTTGTTGTTCTCAGAGATCGCGAAGAAAGGCAATACGTAAACATATACATTTGCATAGTAAACATGTTTATATTTAAAAATCTTTTTCACTGCCAAAGTAAGTAAACAAAACCCAAGTGGTGCTTTCTGGCCATCTGAATTACAAGGGGAATCCACTCACCCGATTAACAATAATATTCGCTGCCGAGTAAACTTTAATTTTATTCCTCGGATACACGTGGCAACCAAATCTCTTCTCTTCCATGAATCAGTTTTCTTACATCTAACTGACCCATGCTTGCACTAAATGGCTGATGTGTATTCCCAGTGTTTTACACTCACCTCCGGCCTTTGCTCACAGCTGAGCAACATAGATCTTAGAGCCCTTGCAAACAATTTACAGGAGGTATATATCTTGAGAAGCAGACGACATGCAGCTGATGTGAATACAACGCAATACTTACTGACGGCTGTCAGTAATTGAAGATGGGTCCGAATAATGCATTGGTATTCTTAAGAAAAAAAAAATTGATTTGATGGTAGCATTCAGGTACCTGATGATCTCCTCTTCAATTTTATTTCTTTTACGATGTTACCTTTTATTTTTCACAGAGAATTGAAAAAGATTACTATATTCTTGGTTTTATACTAGATACCTCAGTAATTCAATGTAATTGACTAACTGAGACTTTCATTGAACGACTTAATGCATCATATGTTGCTGACATGTTATTCTCATATTATTCCCTTTGCCACGAGCAAAGTTTTACATCAAATCTAACAACTGGTTTGGTGGTCCATAACCTATGTTTCAATAATATACCACCGAATATGATTTGATTGGATAACGTAGAATGTGAGGCTAGTTTTGAAACAAGTACCTGTAACATCCCAAACAGCATTTTTTTGGAAAATAAGCTAAGTTTAAGTAAAAGCGACACGGAATCCAAGGTATTGAGCGTATGAAATGTTATATATTTCGTTAAACAAGTATGCTGACGTGTATTAAAGTATGCCGACATAGATTTTTAAACACTTCAAAATGAATGGTTGTTATTTTCCTATTTCGCACAATCGTTATCGTGAAGGGCAAACAGATTTTGCTTTTTATTGTTTCGGGATCGATAAATTAAGGACCAGTTGAGTACTAAGACGAAATAATCTACTTTACCTTCCTCTGAAACGTCTGAATATGTGACAAAATTTAAAACGCCAATCGAGAAAATATAAGTCGATCAGCTGTAGAAACCTTATTGCGCGAGGTAAAATGATTCTCGGCATTTGCTCCATCTTTACAATTTCAGTTCAAATTCCGTCGATGCATCAGGTATCGATAGAGTAAGTACGGTTCCAGTATTGAGGTCGTTGTATTCAAGTTACCTCCTTTCTCGAAACTGTCCTGGTGCCAATATTCGAAATCAATATTCAGAAAAATATATTTACTCGTTTACTCTTTTTACTATTTTATTTGTTTCAGTCATTTGACTGCGGCCATGCTGGAGCACGCCTTTTGTCGAGCAAATCGACCCCAGGACTTATTCTTTGGAAGCCTAGTAATTATTCCATCGGTGTCTTTTGCCGAACCGCTAGGTTACGGGGACATAAACAAACCAGCATCGGTTGTCAAACGATGTTGGTTGGGACAAACTCAGACACACAAGGATATACACACTTACATACACACACACACACACACACACACACACACACACGTATATATATATATATATATATATATATATATATATATATATACATATCTACGACGGGCTTCTTTCAGTTTCCACCTACCAAATCCACTTACAAGGCTTTCGTCGGCCCGAGGCTATAGTATAAGCACTTGCCCAAGGTGCCACGCAGTGGGACTGAACACAGAACCATGTGGTTGCTAAGCAAGCTACTTACCACACAACCACTACCGCGCCTATAATGCCTCGTCATCTAATTAGTGACGCCCAAGCGGCTACCCCGGTACTACCTTGTCGTGGTGAGAGAGCGTATGCCCTTTGAGGGATATATAATTTAGGGATTACTTATTTTGTAATACAATCCATAAATTCATATATATTATGAGATGCATTAGGAAATTGTTTATATACAAGAACTCTTATAGAACCTGAATTTTTTTTTAACGTTGCTATAGACATTCTTTAATGCAAGAACTATTCACGTCGATTAAAGAACTAAGAACAATTTGGTTTTGAATAACTCGTCGTTCTAGAGAGGTTTCACATTACGTTTCCAATGTTGAATTTCATTATTGAAAACTTTAGAGTGAGATTCAAAACGATTTACAACATATTTCCAACTGAACGAAAGAACCTATATGCTTCTTGCTGGCTGACAGATGACAGTTGAACCTGATGCTTATTTCTGCTCAATCCCTTGTAATAAATATCAATTTTAGATACATCTTCATAAATATTTTATACTTATATTGGAATTTATTTTTGCCAAAATCGTATGGTTTCTGACCTTATAATTTGGTTCTTCTCATGTCTAGTATTGTTATTTCAGAATGAGATATTTAATATGATTCCATACAAAGATGCCATTTTTGTTCAAAAATTTCTATTTTTTATTTTATCTGCGTTAATCACAAATTTCTCGAATGATATTTCCAGAAATATGGTATCTCTTCAATTGTATTGATTTCAAAACAACTAGAATGTACTAGAGTTAATCACAAGTTAGTGCAGTAGAGAAACTGCAACACTATGATTTCTGTTGACCCCCGCTTTCTAATAATAAATCCTAATACGTAAATAATTGCGTAAAGATTTAGCCTCGTTATCGTCTTTTTCATTGAGCATCTCGTCACTAACTAACGTTAGACTGGAATAGAAACAGAGAACAAAGCAAGTAAATGCCGCGAATTTTTATATTTGCTTTCCTTCGTTCGAACTAAAAATGATATTTCATGTAAGGTGTCTTTTACTTTTTTCTATTAAAAAAATTTGTAAGATCTACTCCTTTATAATTCATGCTGAACTAAGGAATTATTTTCAGACAAACATCAATAATTGTTTATTGCAGAAAACACACACACACACACACACACACACACACACACACACACACACACACACACACACACACACACACACACACACACACACACACACACACACACTCACATCCGCACGCACGCACGCACGCACGCACACACACACACACACACACACACATCCATATATCCTTGCCAAAATGGTTTGTTATGATAAATTGCTATCTGTGTCTTCGAACTTGTGTACAGTAAATAAACGTTACCTTGGAGATTTTCATCTAAAAGAAACTATCTATTATTAGAATATTCAGTTACTTTTCAGTTGTACATCGGATCATACGTTGTTTGCGGCTCCCAGTGGTGTTGTTTTCTATTATTTTCGTTTGTTTAATCACATCTCACGCTATTTTGAATACTGTCAATCTTTGACATTGCTCTTGCGTGAAATACGAAATGGAAATATGAAAATTTAACAAATAACTATTTATAAAATAATATTTTGCTATATTTCACTCCATTTTGTTTTCGTTTCGTTGAAGATATATTTTAAGACAAATTGATACACGTAATGCAATGCCATAGATTGAAGTAAAACAAATGTGTTATGCGTTCACAAGTATTTAATTTTACAACCGTTTCTCTTATCTTTGCTTTGTGACACGGCATTTAGCATTTAATATGTGTCATTAAAGAGTTGATGATATACTTACCTGTGCGGTTAAAAATTTAGTAACATATATGCAAAAATATCTTCTTTAAAAAAGGATACTGCTAATTTATACATTGCTAGCATAAGTGGTAGGATACATTTTACATTTCCTTCTCATATGTTTTAAGAAATCAACATACGCATCAGTCTCAAATTTATACTGTAGAAGTAATTACGAAGTCAGAACGTACAAGAAATGTTCATATGGTAAAAGAGTGAACTAGCTACAAAGTGTGAAACGCAGAACTATTGAAATGGTGAGTGAATAGTCTATAACGAGGCAAAATGTTGCCAATTAACACTGGAACATGAGAAGTAGACATCAAAATACAGAACCTTCGAACCTAATTGGGTTGCCTTTTGTATATGTGAAGTAGTTGATTGTTATGTTTTAGTAGCAGGGAAAAGATAATGGATAGTTTTCACTGCCATGTAATAGACTCAAGAAATATCTTGTTTCAATACCTGCCTAGTCAACTTTCACACACACACACACATACACACACACACACACACACACACACACACACATACACACTCGCGCGCGCAAACACACACACACAAACACATACACACGTATAAAAACTTTTCAACTCAAGTAGTAATAGTAGTTTTCAAAACACTGTAAGGCAGTAGTCAGAACATTATCTGATTAAGTGAATGTGTTTGTGTGGGTGTATACATACATTCATACATAGACACATTCATACATACGTGCATTTGTCCGTTTGTGTGATTCTTTGAGTCAACGGATATGCATAGTATGAAAAGTAACTAATCAGATGTAACATGTTGGTTGAATTCACTACAAGTCAAATGATATAGCACACTTTTTCTGTCTTTTTCTTTAGTTCACAATTTATCATTCTTCCAATATTTGCATGCACACATGTACGAGTTAACGTGATTGTATGTTTATATACGCTCTGATGATATATATAAACTCATTACATGCAGGGATAAATAGCAATATATGTACAGATATTGGTGTACATATATATATATGTACATATACATATATATATCATTGTTATGATCGGCCATTATTATGATTGACCGTTGATTGAACACTATTCAATTTTTTTCTCCGTGTTTTTCTCCTTGTCTCCGTATTCTTTCTGTTGAAGAACGTAGCTCGAAACGTCAAAGACTTTCCGTATTCCCGAGCGTCATACTAATATATCCTTT
Organism: Octopus bimaculoides; assembly: GCF_001194135.2. Taxonomy (NCBI): domain Eukaryota; kingdom Metazoa; phylum Mollusca; class Cephalopoda; order Octopoda; family Octopodidae; genus Octopus; species Octopus bimaculoides. The sequence continues at coordinate 99,797,681 of NC_068987.1, forward strand.
TGTTATTTACACCACCTGTCCTCGTCTGTTGTTATTATTTGTATATTCTCCCATATATATATATATATATATATATATATATA
>NC_068987.1:99797801-99799372 GCF_001194135.2 Octopus bimaculoides
TACATATATATATATGATTAAAGGTACTCACAAGTAGTACTGCCTTGCGAAATATAGCAGTTAAAATGACGAAACCACAATTTTTTTTTTATTTAAACACAAAGGTGAAAAACGGACCAATGCATAGACATCTCAAAACCTGGTAAAATAACGAAAATAATCGAAACTTGAAAAAGCCAGGGTATATCTGTTTCTTTTAAATTTTCTCTTATATTCGGCATTGGTACGGGATTTAAAATTTTTTATTCATTGACCCGCTTATACCTTTGTGATTAAGTGAAAATCTATAGTCTTGTCATTTTGACTCATATATTTAGCATGCCGGTACTACCTCTTTTTACATTAATTATTAATTCATAATATTTTACCGTTATATTTTGTTTTTACGCATGCTAAGCCACTGATATTACTATAAATAATAATATCCTTATATATATATACTAGCAGAGGAACACGGCGTTGCCCGGGAATGAAATTGTTGCTTATATACTGGGAGTAAAAAAAGCAAAATATGCTGTATAGAAATCTGAGGACATTCTGTAGATGGACTCTCAGATGAATGATGACTGGGCGCCTCTCATGAATTGGAAAATTGAAGATGCGCCAAAAAGCCTCATTGGTACTTGGAAACTTTTACGAAAATTAAAATGGGGATTAAATGCACACACAGATTATCACACATCAGATGAAATGGACGTGCGTGTGTGTGTGTGTGCTACGAAGAGAGACAGAGAGAGAGAGAGAGAGAGAGAGAGAGAGAGATAGAGAGAGTGAGAGAGAGGTTTGTTGTCATGTATACGTACATGTATAAATAAGCATACATCTTTGTGTGTGTTTGTGTGTGTGTGTGTGTATGAGAGAGAGAGAGTAAATACTACATACATACCGCTCTCTCACTCTGTCTCACACACATACACACGCACATCTACATCCAAAAATGTTGGATGCATATGACAACACACCCCTTAACTCACTCACACTCTGTCTCTTACAAACACACACATACATAAATGTATACAAACATATTTACAAATACATATGTGTGTATGCGCGCGTGCGCGTGTGTGCTGTGTGTGTATGAGAGAGAGACACAGACAGACAGACAGAGACACAGAGAGAGAGAGGGAAACAGACAGAGCCAGTGAAGGGGTGTGTCGACAATTATACGTACATACATAAATCGTCATACATTTCTTCTACGTATGTGTGAGTGTGTGTGTGAGAGAGAGAGTCACTGAAACATCTCTCTGTCTCTCTCTCTCTCTCTCTCTCTCTCTCTCTCTCTCTCACACACACACAGAAAAGATGTATGCATATATATTTATGTATGTACGTAGACATCACAACACACCCCTTCATTCACACACATACATTAACACACATGTGCGTGTGTGACTCACTACGAATACATAGAGCTGAACACGGCGTGCCAAAAAAGAAAATAATAAATTTATTTACGGAAATTAACGAAGTGTGCGAGTTCGGAACGAAATCAAACCTGGGGTGTGTGAATGAGAGAGAGAGAGAGCGAGAGAAAGAGAGAGAGAGAGAGAGAGAGAGAGAGAGAGAGA
>NC_068987.1:99800590-99801708 GCF_001194135.2 Octopus bimaculoides
TACATATATATATATACATACATGCACTTATATTTATATATTCTTTGCACTATTTCTCCCCTGTTCGTGGTTTTTTGCAAAGGCTGAAATGCAGGAACAGCGTACTTCCTTGAAATTCTATTTTCTGCTAAGAAAACGGCGACGGAAACAGTTATCATGTTATCAAAACAAAGATGCTGCCATGATCAAAACAGAAGCTTACGGGTGGTTTTTATGTTTCATGAATGGTCACTTGTCGTTTGAAGACTAATGTCATTCTTGGCGACCGTTGACTCATCAAATGAATGAAAACATCACCAAAATTCATAAACGAATCGTGGATAGCCGCCAGCGAACAAGTGAAAGCCATGTGAATATGAGTGCTGTGTCTTGGAGCTCCTACGATATGAGTGTAAACATGCAAAACTAAGTGGATAAAAAAAGTATTGCTCTTGTCCATGGTCTTCGCACTCGGTACTGCTTATTTTGTCTTATTCATAAACACCTAGGTGACAATCTGGATAAGCTAATGTTTTCTGAAAGCAGTTCAACCTACTGACTCAAGCGAAACAGTAAAATATGCATGTGTGTTATCAAGTTAAAATTGTGACATATTTTTATTATCTATATTTCGGCGATTCATTACCAGAATGATTGAGATAATTAACAATGGAGTAGATCATATATATGTGTGCGTATAATTTTATTCGCATAACTTTAACAGTAAACACGTTGTAAAATATATTAAAATATTATCTGGGTTTTGCTTCAGAAATAGGCTACTTACATCAAAAGAAAGTTATGTGTATCATATTATTTACCTAGGGACATGAGTCCCATATTTTGTATAAGTGTCATTCAGTACAGCTTGTGAAATGCGAATATGAATAACAAAATAAAAAAATGCATTACATTTGGTTAGAAAGGAGTAAAATAAAACAAAACATTATTTTGTTTGATTTTAGACTATATGTATATAGTTCAAACCTATTTACGGCTTTGATATCTTTTATTTCTGTATGTAGTATATACACTTGAAAGAATCGAGAAACAGAGATGTGTGAGTGTGTGTGTGTTTATGGGTATGTGTGATTGTGTTGGGGTGTGTAGATAAATAGATAATTAATTATATATATATA
>NC_068987.1:99802539-99804019 GCF_001194135.2 Octopus bimaculoides
ATATATATATATATATATATATATATATATATACTTGCCAATTTCCCAAGGTACAGAATAACGTATATCAAGTATTCCTAAACACAAATAAAATGATGTGCGCCTCAACCAGTACATCAATTGTGAACCATAGAATTTGCGTTATTTGTAGCAGCTATTTTCCTGAAATGTCCGAACGAAGATGTACGCTACTAAGATATGCATTTCATCAGTTTCACAATTGAATGCCGGTCCGTTGCAGGATTATTTATTGTTGCCATTTGAGTGGCCTGTAGGAAAGTGCAAGGAAGTCTCTTGCTAAAAAACACAACGTGGCACCCTGTCCATGGATCGAATCCATAATCATACGTTCATGAGTCCAACGAGTGTAGGCCAAATTCCACCTAAGACGAGAGACTCGCGGACAAAAGCCCCATAGTTAAAGTGTGAAAGAGAACAAAAGATCCATGATTACATTTTTCGGTTATTTATTATTTTTTTTTTTTTTGTTAATTTTCATCTTGTATTTGTTACAATTATTAGACTGCAGCAATGCTGGGACACTACCTTGAAGAATTTTTAGCCAATAGTATTGGCGGCAGGATTTAAAGAAAAAAAATTACTTGTTGCAGCCATTAGACTGCGGCCATGCTGAGGCACCGTCTTGAATAATGTTTAGTGGCAGAAAAATCAGTATTTTAAAATTCATATTTGAAGTCTTTTGTTTTCTTCTCTCAGCATTTTGAGATTGATGAGAATGATCTGATCATTTGAACTTTCTCTAGCCGTGTAAAGTCTAATAGAATCATGGCGCCAACGGTTAGTCATTCAAACGTACTTCTTATCCTTTTTATGTTTCTACACATTTCCTGAGGTAAATGGCTTCGTTTTTGTTGGAATTCAGACAATATGTGCATTGAGCAATAAATAGTCTTGCGTTCTGATCGTCTATTCTACTTAATTATTTTCGATTGAATACATTTTGTTTCCTTGAAAATTGAAATTTGAAAATAAATTCACTTTTTTACACCCGCGATTTCCGTTTTGTTAACGTGAAATTACAAGAATTTTTCTTTAAAGATTTGGCTGTTATTTCTAGCATGTAAAGAAACCTTCTAGGCTTAACTTCAGATTCTGGGGTCAATTCATTCGACTAAATATTACTCAAGGCTGTAGTCCAATGACTGAAACAACTAAAAAGAGTTTTAGAAAATAAAGAAAAATCTATGAATAACCAAAAAAAAAATAATAATAATAATAATAACTGAGCGGGTTATAAATAAAAAAAATCAAGAGATTTAGCTATTATTTCTACCATGTGAAGAGACCTTGTAGGCGTAACTTCATCCGCTGGTTGAAAATCATTAAAACATTTCTTAGTTTGATACATTCGGCTAAAAATTCCTCAAGGTGGTGTCCCAGCATGGCCACAGTCTAATGACTACAACAAGTTAAAAAAAAAAATAGAAAACACAGATAACCGAAAAATATAGCCGCGGGG
>NC_068987.1:99804170-99804471 GCF_001194135.2 Octopus bimaculoides
GTCCGAGGAACTTTTGTTTATTTTCACACTTTAATTATGGGGCTTTTGTCCGTGTGACTTTTCTCCGTGGGGGCCTTTGTCCAGATCCCGAGTGTCACACCTTAATCACTAAGGCACGCTCCTTAACACAATTTAACAAATGAAATATTGCTGCAATATACCCTCAGACTATGATACACATAGCTATTTGTCAAGAAAGGAGATATATTCTCCCCGACAAAGCACACTATGGAACTCGTTCTCCAGTTCGAACTTGCCTGAAGCATATTCGGACTGATAATAACATTACAGTCTTACTTAT
>NC_068987.1:99804481-99805639 GCF_001194135.2 Octopus bimaculoides
CCCTACTTAGCCCCCCCCCTCTGTAGTTTACTTACGGTGAAGCGCCGTATTGCGCGACCAGTCATCATGGGGTGAGTTGAAAATCACAACACAGGCAACTTGCCTGATGTATGTGACCGAAGAGCAGATAACTACTCCAAAATGCTAGCACCTAACAGCCTAGGTAGGTGGTGTTTCTTACAGATCTAGGTGTATAAACAACATATACACAACCTATCTCAACAAGCGACATATATTCTACCTCATTAAATGGAGTAAGTACCTCGATTCCAAGTTTGAACGTGCTTCAAGGATATTGGGACTGGTAATAACGGCGAAATTTTATTTATCACTGCTTAGCGGTCCCACTTTCCAACTGAAAATGTCTGTTCTGGTTGAAAATCCAAATAATCTGTATGCACACAATCACATTTTAAGAAATTAAGGAAAGTGTGCCCAATATAAATGTGTTTAATTATTTTATTTATGACAAGCCTTTCTAACATCATTATTAATTTACGTGGCAAGGCGGTCAGCTGGCAGAATCATGATCGCGTTAGACGAAATGTTTAGCGGTATTTCGCCCGTCGTTACGTTTTGAGTTCAAATTCCGTCGGGGTTGGCTGTGCTCTTCACATTTTCGGAGTCAATAAATTATTTCAAATTTTTGCCCCTGTGGCAAACATTTGAAATAATTATTAATTTGTAGGGTTGAAGTAAACTGGTGTGGTTTTTACTTCGGGTGTTATCTATTTCGTATTTGATATGGTTTTCATTGTAAGTAATAAAATTTATATATATTTGCAAAGTATTATTATATCGTAGAAACAGAGAATTACCCAGTATGTTTCTAAAATCTAGCTGTTAGTATCTTTCCTGTTATATGACATCAAATTATCTCCAAAGACTGAAAGTTTCAAGCAACGGATTCTAAAACATGTGACGCGACGTCAGTAAACGTAAATCCAATAGATTATAATATTCTCTTGCATGATGATACTCCACACCGATGGCATGAAAGGCATTGAGTATATATATATATAGAGAGAGAGAGAGAGACAGAGACAGAGATTTATACAGGACGGGCTTCTTTTAGCTTCTGTCTACCAAATCGACACGCAAGGTTTTGGTCGGCTCGATGCTATAGTAGAAGACACTTGCCCAAGGTGCCACGCAGTG
>NC_068987.1:99805649-99805922 GCF_001194135.2 Octopus bimaculoides
TCTGTCTACCAAATCGACACGCAAGGTTTTGGTCGGCTCGATGCTATAGTAGAAGACACTTGCCCAAGGTGCCACGCAGTGGGACTAAAACCGGAATTATGTGATTGGTAAGCAGGCTACTTACGACACAGCCACTCCTATGCCTTATATATATATATATGTGTGTGTATGTGGGTGTGTGTGTGTGTGTGCGTGTGTATATGTGTGTTTGTGCGCGCGTGTATTTATGTATATGTATATATATATATATATATATATATATATATATACACA
>NC_068987.1:99806572-99806967 GCF_001194135.2 Octopus bimaculoides
TATATATATATATATATAAACAAAATCGGACACGAACGCAAAACATCCACATAGACGATACAACGAACATAACAGCAGGTGCCTTTCGACTAAAGCCGAATTATATTAAACTGGCGCATGTGGGAGTAAAGCCTTACTACAGGGACATAAGATTTCACAGGGAAGAACTCAAGGACGGAAAAAACGGGGAGTGTTACACAAATACTATGCAAAGTACAGGACATAACAACAGGTGTCTTTCAACTAAGCACGAATTAAATTAAGCTGGCGTGTGTGGAGGTAAAGCCTTACAGCAGGGACATAAGATGTATGTATGTATGACTATTTATGTAAGTATGTATAAATATTTATGTATGTTTGCATATATATTTATGTATGTATATATATTTATGTAT
>NC_068987.1:99806977-99809483 GCF_001194135.2 Octopus bimaculoides
ATCAGAGAGAGCTTACCTAAAAAAATCAATAGATACATGTGCGTGTAGTTATGTTGTGTTTGGGCTCGTATATGCGCGCTTGTGTGTGTGTGTGTGTGTATGCATGTGTCTGTATAAAGAGAGGAGAGAATAGAGAGAGAAATATTTTAATTTATTCTTTTTATATATGCAGTTTATTTCAAAAAATTATCCATATTAATGTAAAGTTTGTGTCTTTAATGTTACTTAATATAGTTTTATTTTATTTTACACGATAGTAATAAGTATCTTAATGTAATTTTTTTCTTTATTACATAAGTGTAAAATGTTATTCTCCTTCAGTATCCACTTCTTCTCCATTCATTTCTGAAAGTAACCTCATATTTCCATCTCCTACACTTTCTTTTGCCTCTATTTACCTCTTAAATCGCTGTCTCTCTAACTTCCCTGCATCTTTCTCTCTGTCTCTTTCTCTCAACTACTCCCATCTCTCTCCCTCGTTGTATCTTACTCGTTGACTGCCTGTCTGTCTGTCTCTCTTTCTCTCTGTATTCTCTTCTCACTCTTCCTCTCCCCGCCTCTCTTTCTCTCTTTTATATACTCCAAAAACATATTCCTAATACATTATCGCGCAAGAAATCCTGTTCTCTTTACATTTTGATAGATAAATTTTACTCGGGTATTCGTTCGCAGGAATGTATATCTCGCAGGAATGTATATCTCGCAGTTGTGAGAAATATTATTTCCGTCACCAGATGAAAATAATGCTGTTTTATAATTCATTCGGTTGTATAATTAAGTCATGACTGACCTAATTACCTGCGTCTGTATACGAATTTTTTTTTTTTTTGCTATCACTTTTGGCATGTGTGACTTTAACAAATCGCAATCTCGTTCGACGATCTTCTAGAATACCACTTTGCAAAGCTTTAACATGAAACAGAAAGAAAGTCGTCATATAAACTGTCGTATATATGATCGAGTCTCTTGAAAGCTGCAATGAACGATGTTTTCTTCTCATCTATCTATTTTTCTAGCTCTTGAATCATTTGAACTTTAAATCAGACAAAATTTATTATTCTCATATATTTCGTTGTTTTTTTTTTTTCAGTGAAAGGGGTAATGAAATATAAGGTGTTTCAATATTTGTTTATAGCAGAAAATTAATCCATGTTTATACGTTTTTAACCCTTATCTATTTTATGCTATTATCCGAAATAGCCCCAACATAAGTAGCCAGATTATTCTAGTTAGTATAACTGAAGGGAAATCAATTTCATTTCATTGTGTAACAATTCAGCTTAAGAATATAGAAAAAAAGTCGTGAGTTAAATTCCTTCCATGTATGTATTCCATATTCTGAGTTTCACATGTTCGCAGCCACTATCATTGTGCTTCAAGCAATATGTCACTTGTTAGGTAAGATTTTGTTAGAGTTTTGAGAAGCACCGATTTCATTCGATTCTGTGTTTCACAGTACCTTTGCGGAAAATAATTCAGCTGGCTGAAGTTACTACTATATGATTATCTAGATTATATTTTCATTTTCCGTTTCCTCCCCACACTCACACGCACACACACACATACATACACAAATACACGCATTTATATGAATACATGCATATGTGTTTGCGCATGTGTGTGTATGTGTGTGTGCTTGTGTGTATGTGTGTTTGTATGTGAGTGCGTGTGTGTGTGTCTGAGTGTGTATTCCACATGCTTTTTTCTCATGATTACCTTTGCACACTAAGTCTTCCTGATTGATTGGGTAATTCACAGTATTAGATTTCCATGTGTCGGCCAAATTTTCAAGTTCCAAGTATGTAAAGAAATTCCATCCTGAAAAAGATAAGGCATGTCACTTCACATCGGCATTCAAAACATAAATTCCGAGAAGACAATTCATTCGATAAATACGGATATTTCACACGTATGCTGTCCTTTTGAACCCACGAAATCATATTAGTGTGAAATAAAAAGACTCTAGTTACACTAAAGTATTAGTTCATTGTTTGTCTACTATGGTTAATAGGGCTTCTCAAATGATACATTTATTGCTTTTCTGAAAATTTGAAATGTTATGAAGATCCGTTAGGAAAAATGTTTAGTCGTGTAGTATACATATCTTTCAATTCATCACAACTAGAATCTCTTTTAATGAATAACCGTTAATAAATTGATGCGAAATTGCACTAATATGCAACCAGTTATCAGCATCGAAATTATTATACATTATACCAGAATCTGCGTAGGTGTAAAACAATGTCGTTCAAAATATTGCTACTTGTTTCACATTAACAACCTCTCTTGGAAAGAAAAAAATGGAATTCAACGAAATTGTAATTGTTTAACTGTATCGTAAATTCAAAACCAGTGTCATAAGTTATGAATAGATGGTACGGGAAACGACTCTTTTCAGTCTTATGACAAAAGAAGGTCAGCTGTTTGTTGATACGCAGGCAAACACACACATATTCACTCTACACATATACGAATATATGAATATATATATATATATATATATATA
>NC_068987.1:99809921-99813088 GCF_001194135.2 Octopus bimaculoides
ATATACATGCATACATATTTGCATAAAGGTGAACTCCCGTATACATATATATGGGCGTGTGTACATGTATAAACATTTCACTAATATATAGATATCAAACATAATATATACACCATCACATTTACATTGTCTTCATTATTGCTATTATTAGTATTATTTTCATTTGCATCTATCAAAGTGCTTGCTTATCCATCTTTCTGTTTATGTTTTATTAATCTCTGTCTCTGTCTCTGTCTCTGTCTCTTTGTCTGTCTGTCTGTATGTCTGTCTGTATGTCTCTCTCTCTCTCTCTCTCTCTGTCTCTCTCTCTCTCTCTCTCTCTTCCCCTCTCTCTCTCTCTATATATATATATATGTGTGTGTACATATATATATATATTTATATGTAGATATATATACATTTATATATATATATATATATTTATGTCTATCTATCTATGTATTTATTTATATATATATATATATAAACACACACATATATGTACATGGCTAACAAATACATATAGGCGTTAGCCAGTGTGTATATAAATACAAAACTATAATTTATAATGTATCCTTCTTAGCGACATCAGATATATTTATATTGTAAAATAGCACATAAAGGAAGAAAACCACTTTATCTAGACATCTTAATTAATTAATACGTGTAACCACGATAGAGGGACATAAGCTAGATAGACGGAGGGGGACGAGTGACGAAGAAGGAGTGTAAATATTTATGTAAATAACAAAATGGCCTCAAGATTCTCCCAATAAAATTATTTTTGAGAAAATATTGTTCGTTTTGTTTGATGTAGTAAAATTTGTTTTTAATAATCAATAAATCGTCAACCTCACAAACAATAAAAATAAAAATAACAACTAAAAAGTTTTAATTAAATTTTCTCTATTTTGTTTTTGTTTTACTTTTATATATTTTATCTAGATTTTTCCTCATAAATCAAGTTTATATTTTATAATCGAGCTAATTTGGTTATTGTTTGAACTCTAACCAGCAAAGCAAATAAATAATAAATAGCAAAAAACAAAAGATACACACACATAAAAAAAAGAACTATATAGAGAAAAATACAAATAAAGCACAACATATCCAAATATTCATATAAAAGACTGTTTGTGTATGAAGGACATTGATGTGGAATGATTTGGAATTTAATAACACAGTCCTTTATTTCTGTTTTAATCATTTTTGGTAGTTAGTGCCATCTTAGTGTGACGTGTGCGTTGTGTATATATATATATATATATATATATATATATATATACATACATATATATATATATATATGAGTGTGTGTGTGTGTGTGTATATATATATGGTCACGTATATGTAAGAAGGAATTTTGTCTCTTCCATCTGTATGCGTAGGTTCCAGTGTGTCTGACGCTTCAACGCAAGGAATGTGCTTAACACGTACATTTATATGAATAACGTGTGATTAAATGTGTATACTCGTGTTCATCCGAGTATTTGTGTCATTATTTCTTTTCTTTTGTAAAGCAGACGAAATTGATTAAAAATTGATAGCTACTTTGTAATCCAATCAATGAGATTAAAGAAGTTTACCACGTGACACAAGATTGGATTAATGTTTACAAAAAATAACCAACAACAAAATATCACATCACCGTCAAATAAAAATTATAAAGCTAAACAAAACAACAGTACGATATTTCTCATTGATTGATTGATTGATCGGTCGAACCCTCATGATAGATTTCCATTTTCATTTTATAATATTCATATTATTCCTGATATTAAAATATATTTTTTATGTTTTGATTTCAGTTCATTATGGTTTGAAGTCAGGTTGGTGGGGATTTGAGGCCGTATATTATAAACTTCACTCAAGAACACGCCCTGTAATTACATTAAAGGGTACAACTGCGACATCAAAAACAAGAGTAATAATCATAATAATATTAAGCATTTTTTTAGGCTCAAAATTAGATTAGTTTTCTGTGATTGTACTTGATAGGTCACCTTTTTTCACTTAACGGGTGAATACCCCTCGCGATAGTAATGAAAGGCGAAATTCCGTCTTCTGTGTAGCTTCAGCTAAGAATACAAAATGCATGGTAATGCATAGGGCAGCTCTTTAGTCCTTTGACCTGAAGTTCCAGGTATAAAAATCTGATTTTATAATTTCTCAGATGTTCTCTCATGATTTTCATTATTTCATAGTTTCTTCAGATATCAGGAGTTGTTTATTATGACTTGTCAAATAACGTTTGTACTGGTCTCATTTCATATCACTTCACATCCCATCTGTATCTGTAGACTTAGTACTCCTTAAATGGAATGCATACTAAATAACTTTACTAGTGCACTTATCTCACACTGATGCTGGTGATGTAGAGTTTCAGTAACCTGCCATTTTGATTCAACCTTACTAATAATTATCAGTACGTACACATATCTGCGAATAAAACATCGACAAATCTATGAAAATTGATTTTTTCTTTTAACTCTAAACCTATGCATTGCCTCATTAAAATATATAGCCAACAATAAATTCATTTGTTTACTGCTTAAAACGGAAGACGTTTAATGATTTTGAGAAGGGAAATAAACAGTTTTATTACTTGTCCCTTCTAGGAAGACATAAAAACGTATATATGTCGTAACATTATTCATCAAAATTATAGATGATTAGGGAGAGAAGTGATAAAGAGGACAAGATATGAGAGAAAGAGTAAAAGTAATGCATGAGTGATGAGAGTCCCAAACGGGTTATTTTCTGTATTGCACGGGGGGGGGGTATTTTGACGAAGTAAAATATGTAGCTGTTTATATTAGCTAGACGCTAGGTATATTAGCTACAAATAAAATATGGAGAAAGGAGCAATATATGAAAGAATTGTAATATTTAGAATGATATATATAGCTAGTATAAAGTCGACTGAAATGAGGAGGAGTACGTAAGGAGTAGGGAAGCAGAATGCAATGAATGGTTAGAACTAAGATATAAAACGTCTAGCAGTCCTTATTCGTATCAGCGAAGAAAAGATACAGAGACGCAGTTGTGTGATATATGTAAATGTTTGTATATCTATCTATCTATCTATCTATCTATCTATCTATCTATCTATCTATCTATCTATCTATCTATCTATCTATATATCTATTTATCTATCTATCTATCTATATATCTATATATCTATCTAT
>NC_068987.1:99813282-99814439 GCF_001194135.2 Octopus bimaculoides
ATATATATATATATAGATATATATATGCATATAGAAATATGTTATAAGAGATGCATGCATATGTATCTATACCTGGAAGAATAAAAACAAAAAAAAGGCTTTAACCACCACTGACGCGAGATCGATTGATGTTCATCTAACAAGATTATAGTTTTACTGCCGAATACAAGGTAGACTAAGATGCTAGATAACTCGCAAGAAATAGATGTATGATGAGATTGGTGACTGCTTACCCGATACTCTGATTAATCGTTGATATATAGGGCTCTCCGACAAATATTAGACGCATTTGATCACAGCCTTTATATTTCATTTAATGTATGGTTTATATTCATGCATTACTACTACGATCACTTTGGCAAGAAATAAACATCAATATGACCGACTCGAGATGCACTGTGTGAATATCCCAGGAACATATTTCTTAGCGTAATCCTGCATTTACTTCATTAATCTTCATAGTCCATCAAGTGTTGGGCATACTGATGAGATGCAGTGGCCAATTTAGAATGAAGCTAATTCACTTCCGCCCTATTATATCTTTAATCTTCCACAGCCTATACAAATGAGGTCTTGGTTTTCTAAAATAGGGCATGAAAATATACTAATGATAGGAATGACGAAATGAAGGGGGTTAAATTTAGTGTTACGAAGAATTGAGAAGAAATAATTTTTTTGTAAAACATTGACATGATTGTCTCTATTAGTTGCTAATTTACGGAATAAATCTAAGAGCTCATTTACGATGACTAATGTCGGACATCTATCTCGGTCAAAGTTTAGCAATATATAATTGCACCACTGTATTTCTTATAAAACATTCTGCAATAAGGCAGAACATAGTATGAACGTCAATAGAACTTTCTGTACCAACACCAAATCAATGTAAAGTGATGCAAAAACGAAGAACAATGAAAGACTTACTCAACACACCACTTTCACTATATATATATGCGCGGGTGTATGTGTGTATAATATATATATATATATGCGAGTAAAAATAAGTACAAAAAAGAGTGTTTTTTTTGTATGATTGTGTATAGAGGAATATATTATTTTGTTTAAAAGAGTTCCAACACTGTCTGTTTTTTTATGTTTTATTTATATTCCTGCAAAACCAATGTGGGGTATAGAATATGGAATATACAATTTATAAT
>NC_068987.1:99817621-99820736 GCF_001194135.2 Octopus bimaculoides
TATATATATAAATTCATAAGAATGGTACAACAAGGTACCGATATTTGCTGGAGAATAGCGATCGATATAAAAACGACGCTATTGTATAGCTTCACTGCGTATATACTGGCAAAAATGCGTGTGTGCAACAAAACATGAAAAACTTGTCTTACCTTAGGAAGAACATCCGAAAATGAACAACCCAGATTAAGGATAATGCAATACCTAGGTTTCAGACTTTTCAAATACGTTCCACAACGTAAATCTGATTAGTCTTCATCAGTTGCATTTACCTAGACAGCATTTCAAATGTTGCTACATCAATGCCAAGTATACTCGCCCGAACGTTTCATTTATTTATATTTATGGATATATACATATGAACATACAAATACATATATATAAATACACACATGTAAATATATATGTACGTCCTTATACACACACACATATAAAACTGAGCATATTTATGGGAATAAATAAAAGTTACCATAGAATAATTGATAACAGATTTAAATGAAATTCTATCAGCTGGCAATAAAGTAAGTGATAAAAGAACAGATGACAATAAAATACAACAAACAGGATCACAATAAATGAGATAATACAAGGAAATAAAACAAGAGGATAATAAAATAAGCGCTAAACTAATAAAATAAAGGCAAGATAGTTCTTAACCCTGATTTTGAAGAGGTCATAGCCATATTCTTTATGAATATGATCTTTATTTTGAAGTATGGTTCCACAATGTATCCGTTGTATCTGCTATTTCCACAACAACAAAAAGAGGTGGGACCTTAGAATTTTCAGTATGTCCTTCAGATGTAAAGTAAGTTATGTTTCGCTAAATTAAGTAAACACTTAGAGAATCGAAAATTTTGGACTCCAAAAGCCAGGAGAATGGGGCTCATCTGAACAACTTGGAAACAAAGTTATAAAAGGAGTAAATGTAATATATATTTTATCTCATTGCATGCACTTGTTACGATGAAGGTTTGTCGTTCAATAAGGAGAGAGTATCAAATTACTGTATTTGAATCACATTTCCGGAGGAAACCACTTCATCAAAGTGCAGTTATGCAATTCTTTTAGTGGATACGGAGGTTGTAGATATAACAATGGGTGCACTTTTTGAGAATTCTGTTGAACAAAAGAAGGAGCCCACTATATAGAACATGCACGAATTTATTATTTAAAAATTCATACAACATTTGATACTAGTTTTATTCAATCCACTGCAGTATATTTATCTCCTGCAAACTTATACTGTGATACTATACAAAAAAAAAAAAAAAATTCAGAACATTTATATTGTTTTTGGACCGAGTAAAAATAGCAGATAAACACCACTCACATTGTTCTCAAACAACTTGAAATAGCAGCATCACGTTTTATGATTGCTTGCCTAATTTCTGAAAGAAGGACAACATATGGCACTGTGGTTTTAGTCCACTTTCTACTCAATCAGACAGCTAAAAGAACTATAACAATAAAAACTACAATACTGTCAACGAAAATATTAGCTGCTGCAACTAGTGACTATATACTTCATAGAGTGTCTTTTGATTAATTTGTATCAACACCTGTTTTAAAAGTTTAATTATGAAGAAAAGATAGTGGGATATATTTACTGGAAAGTAATCATCTCTAATTACAACTCATAATTACAGCCCAAATGCTGGAACATCATTTTTCTTTTTGTTTTACTTCCTATCTAGTTCTTATCGCATTACAATAGTTTCTAACGGATGCTATTTCATTTTCTTTTCAATATATCAATTTCTCTTCTGGCCACTTGTATATTCCCATATCTCTTGAAATTGTAACCCATACTAGTTCTTGTTAGTTTTATTTTAGACCAATCTGATTTCCAGAATAAACATTTTAAACTCGTAACAAAGTTTTTGTTTTGTTGCATGATTTGTGGTATAATTCATGATTCTAGTAACGTCCTCAGCGATTTTGTTCAGAGTAACTCTTTAAGCATTTTGATGGCCGTGTTTCCATCATAATCGTTCTTGTTCAAATTTCGTCTGTCCGTGCTACGTTCGTTATATCATTTTACTAAATTCATTACCATTGCTCGTATGTTTATCTTTTTTTACATGCCACAGTCGTTTATCAGCATCTTATTGAAATCCATTCACCGCCTTACTTCTTGAAACTCTAATTTGGTCAACTACTCGTTTCTGTCTTCATGGTTGTTGCTTGGTCACTCATTGTTTGTAATGTTTTTCATCAAATAAGCTTCTTTCTCCACATTTTTGCTAAATTCGCATTGCATTCATACTAGTGCTATAGTTCAATTTGCTGGCTTACTTTGAAACTGTCCATAATTACTGTATTTAGTTTCATACTGCATTTCTATATGAAATGCCTGTCATGATGATCAGGCTGAGTATAGCTCGCATCAATCCCCATTAAATATTAGCATAAGTTAGGATCTTCTGGAACGTAATCCAGGCATGATTGTGCTGTGTTAATTGCATAACTTTGATTTCGAAGGGAAGCCTGCTGCTAATTCTAACAATTGGACCAAACGTTTGGCATCAGTGAGCTTAAAGGGCCCAGTCATCAATATATTTATCATGACACCATTCCTATAAAGAATATGAGCTCAGACTTAAAGTCCCCTCATTTTCATGAGGCACAGTCATACTTTCTGGGTACCAACTTCTAGGTTACCTGGATCTAGGAGACCGTAATCTGAGTAAGGATTTTTTTTTTAGCAATTACTGTCAATGGAAGCCAATTCAGCCAGTCTACATATGAAACCATATTGCCATTCCCAAAGGAAATAACTCCGGAAGTAACGTATGAAATGTTCATATTTTATGGAGTGATAAATCATAAATCATGTGTTATCTGTCACTAATGTGATTGTAGATATAAGCAAAAGGATTGTTGTAACCGGAGCGAAGAGAAAGAAACAACGCAGAAAGACAGGGGCTGGAGAGCGCAAGAAAGGTAGCAGGAGAGATAGAGTATATATCTTATGAAGGATTGAAATAAAAACAATAAAAACAACAACAACAACAACAACAGTAATAATAATAATAATAATAATAATAATAATAATAATAATAATAATAATAATAATAATAATAATAATGAAAAATCCCAGCAATGGCTGAAA
>NC_068987.1:99821111-99823752 GCF_001194135.2 Octopus bimaculoides
CAATTCCTATCATAGTAGGTGCCTTAGGTATAATAAAAAAATTTTCAGACAAATACATAACAAAAATAGCAGGACTTACAAATATATATAACATACAGAAAATTGCACTACTGGGTACTGCACACATGCTACGCAAAACACTTTCAATACAGTAAACATAAGAGCACCACAACAAACCACAGCACATACCCAAGGCGCACAGAGCTGCGCTCGGTAGTGAAGTGAAAGCACGTTATAAAAATAAAACTACTGAATAATAATAATAATAATAATTTAATTGTCAGAGTTGGAAGCAGAAGTAAAAGATCTCGAACGAAGTGACTGGATAAGAAAATGCTACAAAAGAAATAAAAAAAAAGTTTACTGAATTGACGAATTTAAAATTAATTTGTATGATGAGAGATGAAAGCTGTGCAAAGGTACACACTATGAAATGGGTTGAGAGGATACGGAAAGCTGAGAATGACACAGACGAAAAATAAGCTCGTGGTGAATATGCGTGATTGACTAGAAAGAAAAAATCGCCAAAGACGAGGTAGCGTGAGAGAGTGCTAAAATGAATAAAGTATAAATTACTCGGAGGAGATAAGAAATTAACGATTAATATTTATATAACTATAATTAGAGTTAAAATATGGACACTGTATTCGCTGTTTTCTTTTTTCTGCAGTTGTGTGTATAAACAAATGAACTGTGGGAAGCAGGTGATAAGAAGAGTGAAAAAGCGAATAAAATCAACAAGCAAAGACAGTGCAGAAGCATATTTTTTTTCTACTCTAGCATAAAGCCCGAAATTTTGGGGGAGGGGACCAGTCGGTTAGATTTGCCTCAGTACGCTGTTGGTACTTAATTTATGGCCCCCGAAAGGATGACAGGCAAAGTCGACATCGGCGGAATCTGAACTCAGATCGTAAAGAAATATCGCTAAGCATTTCCCCTGGCGTGCTAACGCTTCTTCCACCTCGCCGCCTTAGTGTTAATACTATTAATATTAAAATTTATATTACTATTTAGCCGGTGAGCTGTCAGAATCGTTAACACGCCAGCCCAATCGTTAGGACGCGGCTACGTGTCCCACTACGTTCGCAGTTCAAATTCCACCGATGTTGACTTTGCTTTTCATTATTTCGGGGTCGATAAATCATGTACCAGTTGAGTACTGGTGTCGATATAACCGATTAGTCCCCTCACAATACGTTTAACTGTTTGTGCCTGTAGTAGAAATGATTATTATTAACATTATTGCGCCTGTGATAGGAATTGTTCCTGTTTCTACGCTCCACATTCGATTTACCTCTATTTCCACATCTTTATATTTTGAAAGTTACTCCGTTTCTTTTGGAGAAACATTGTCATATATTGGTACTGATACATCCAATATATATATATATATATATATATATATATGTATCTATGTATGTATGTATGTATGTATGTATCTGTGTATGTATGTGTGTGTGTATGTATGAATGCATGTATGTATGTGTGTGTTTTGGCATATCCCATGACATGGTGACTTTCTCATTTTCTGTGACTTTTTCTGGCGTGTGCCTATGCAAACTTACTTTCTTTTGTTATTCCATAGTGCATGCAAGTCCTCAAATCTGTCTTGTCTGTGAATATATTCCTTTTTAGCTAGGACTGGCAGACAGAGACAGGGATTAACTTTCAAGTAGGTGGAAGGGACGGGATGTTCTTGTTAGACTGTTAATTTGTTGAGAGCAGCCTCTGCAACGAAGAGTGCACACGTTGTGAGTAATTGAGCACAAGCATGCGCTGAGGCTACGACTTCTCAAGCATTTTCTCGAGAATGAGCAGGTGTGGGCGCAGTTTGTCACACGGGAATATCTGAAACTCATCGCATAGCCGGAGCTGCCTACCTGTATCAAGCATAGGTCGAGGCATGGTGCTTGGCACCTGATGTGTCATCAGTCTCTTCCAGTTGGGTAACGCAGTGAGTGGAAGTTCCACGTTAAAGTTCTATATGAGATCAGTTTCGGGAAAGCACAACGACTTCATACTATATCTATGGGTGCCGGTAGAAATCAATTCCCTGTTTTTCTTTTCGTTTTGTCTTCCGGAGGACTTTCCTGCAGGAACGTTTGTATAATTTCAAGAAATCCTTGGGTAGAGCGTCCTCCCTTCTGAGGAATTTTAGTGCTTAATTAATTTTGTTATTGTTATTTTTTTTACTGTAACAGACACTACATGTATATCTCCAATTTCCTGTATGTCGTATCGTTTTTTTTTTTTATGTTTACGTTCTTTGTGGCCCAAAAAGAAAACAACAGGAAGAATACTAACGGTGATAATGATAATGATATTAATGACGATGATGATGATAATGATGATAATGATGATAATGATGATGATGATGATGAGGATGATGATAATGATAGAAGGGGGAAGAGGAGGAGGGGGAAGAAGAAGAACAAGAAGAACAAGAAGAACAAGAAGAACAAGAAGAATATTACATATATATATATATATATATCAATATTTGGTATGTGTATATACAAATATATATACATATGTATATGCATATATCTATACACATATACACATATATTTATGTATATACGTATATACGTATATGTGTATATATGTACATACACGTACACACACACCTATATATATATAT
>NC_068987.1:99824223-99824735 GCF_001194135.2 Octopus bimaculoides
GTGGACGGTACCTTTGGCACCATGCAGTGGCGACCCGTGCGGGCATTCCTGTTGTACTTGATACGAAAGTTTGGCACCAGTCCTTCCAGTATTTTCCATATGTATATTATTACATATCTCTCCCGTCTGCGCTCCAGGGAGTAGCGACCTAGTGCCTTCAGTCGCTCCCTGTAGTTTATATGTTGGACCGTGGCGATCTTTTTTGTATAGTGCCGCTGAATTACCTCGAGTTCTGCTGTCCGCTTAACACTGTGTGGTGACCACAACTGAAAGCAATAGTCTAGGCGGCTCAGAACAAATGTCTTCCATAGAATCAACATGACTTTTTGATCCCTTGTACGGAAAGTCCTCAGTATCCACCCTGCCAGTTGTCTGCACTTTGCTGTCAACTTGACAATGTGCATGTGAAATGATGCATCACTACACATGTTGATGCCCAGATCTCTTACTGTTTGTGGTTCTGGGATTGCAGTACCTCCAGGCCCTGTGTATGCCAGTTGGGAGGCACTTGT
>NC_068987.1:99825537-99826226 GCF_001194135.2 Octopus bimaculoides
TATATATATATATATATATATACATATATATACAGACACGTGTATATATATATATATATATATATATACACACATGTGTGCGTATGTGTGTGTGAGTGTGTGTGTGTGTTTGTTTGTATGTGTGTGTGTGCGTATGTTTGTTCAATGGCATGTGTTGTTCTCTCCGCACTATGTATGCCAGTTTTTTCGACAACCTTTAACAAATTATCTAATGGTGTTTAATACTTGCGCTCATATTGCTTTTTGTTATTGTGTTCTGTCGCAAAATTTTCGAAGCAGTTCCAAATTTCCAAGCTAATGGTATTGAAAAAGAATCTAATAACACCATTTGCTGCATAATCTTTATTAAATATTTTCTGGCATATATCTGAAGAAGAAAAATTGTATCAGTTTCTTTGACTCTAAGTTCTCTCTTATGTGTGCTGCTAAGTCTCTACAACTATCGGGAAAGTTATACAATAACACTTTCATTTTACTCTTTGAAGATATTTCTTTTTTCTCTATGTTGTACTGCAGACTTCTTTTCTCGTTGTAATGACTTTTCATACGTTTGTATTGTAGCGCAGGCTAGCTTTATTAAACAAGCATATATGTGTATAAACATGTGTGAGTGTGTGTTTGTCTGTCTATCTGTTTGTGCGTATATACATACATACGCACATACATATATATATATATATATATATATA
>NC_068987.1:99826646-99828461 GCF_001194135.2 Octopus bimaculoides
ATATATATATATATATATATATATATATATATATATATATATATATACATGCACACACACACACATATATATGCACGGTGTGGTGCAGTTCAGTGCACATAAACAATTATAAGTATGTATCCGTGTATAATTATGAGAATGCGCTTCTTTAATTTATTGTGACCATGTGAAAATAACTTTTCCCTTTTGTTTTTGCAGATTTTCTTCATTGGGAATGTACTTGTAAAAAGCCACCTTTGCTAGCTAAGTATACGATACGAAAGTTTCGGAGAAAATACTGAAACCCAGCGATGTTGCACAACATCAGCAGCAGGAGTTAGACTCAGTTTACAGATGGGCTGAGGATAATAATATGCACTTTCATGCTGAAAAATTCCATGTCCTGCGCTACCAGCGTCCAAAAATGAATATGAAACTTAGAGGGTACACTGTTCCACAGCGAATTTCAATCCTAGATCCTAAATCTGTGAGGGACCTGGGTATCGACATGAGTGATGATACCTCTTTTCGAGTGCACATTACCAGGATGGCGACAAAGTGCAGAGCATGGTTGGATGGATCCTGAGAACATTCGGAACCAGAGATAATGAAACAATGATGGTCCTATGGAGGACATTCGTCTACAGCCGCCTGGATTACTGCTCCCAACTATGGTTACCCAACAATGTAAAATTAACATCGGATCTTGAAGCAATCCAGCGAAGATTCACAAACAAGATCGTATCTTTGCACACTGCTCAGCTACTGGGAATGGCTGAAACAGCTAAGATTCTATTCCCTGGAGAGAAGGCGGGAGGCGTATGCATTAATATACATCTGGAAGAATCTGGAAGAAATTGTGCCAACCTTTGCCATTGAAAGCTACACGTATGCCAGATCGAGTCGACACTGCATAGTGCCAAAGATACCAGAAATTCCATCGCGCTTCAGGACCAATTACTGCCTGTGTGTTAGGGGCCCACAGCTTTTTAATATGCTCGCAAAGAGCCTGAGGAACCTGCACAGATTAGATGTAGCCATTTGTAAATCAAGACTGGATCTGTTCCTGTCGCGAGTCCCAGATGAACCTACCTCACGGCAAGAGGTGCAAATGAGGGTAGCTACATCAAACTCCATTCTTCACCAAGTGCCACTTATTGGAGGAGGCTCTCAGTAATAACAGTGTAGCAAACCAGCGGTGCGCCAGCATGGCCGCAGCTCTGAGCTGAAACTACCGAAGAAAAAAACATACTCATTCTTTTCCATAATGTTGCGTTGGCTGGGAACCAATGCGAAGAAGTTATGAGTGGTTTTATTTGCATCATGTAAATCTGATCCAGCAGACCTATGTTCAAAATCAATCCAACCATCTGATATTTTGTTTAGACATTGGATTATATTCCTTAAATGAGTCGTTCCTTATTTTTGTAAAATCAGCAGAATTTATATTTTTCAAAAATTTGGTAACTACTTCGTGTAGGGTGAACGCCCTCGTAGACACTTTAGTGAAATAAGATAGTGAAATGAGAAATAAGTATTTTTCTTGTACATGTTTTTGCATGATTACTAACGATATAGGTTACTGACTGAAATAACAACTACGTTAGTCTGAAACAACGTAGTGTTTTTCACCCAAGGAAACCATATTACTGACTCTATTTGTCTGATGTATTGTAAAATTGTCAATTATTAGGTAGGCAAATGTCCAGAAAAAAACACTGAGAAATACTTTAAACTAAACTTCTTGAGGTGCCGATGCTGTTTACTTTTAGTCTCCAATTTTGTAATGTGAGAGTTACATACACACACACACACATACACACACACACACATACA
>NC_068987.1:99828675-99830786 GCF_001194135.2 Octopus bimaculoides
ATATATATATATATATATATATATATATGCACATATGTCTGTATGTGTGTGTGCATGAGTGTTCGTGTGTGTGCGTTTGGTTGATCTACCAAGAGTTAAAAAGTTGACTCGCTAGCTTTCTCATTTTTTCATCTTTACACGGTAAAGGTTTCACTAATTAAGATAAGAGAATTTCAGGGTATCGTATACATTTTTATTTACAATATTATTAGTTACTGACTCACAAATAACTGTAGTATTATAAGGCTACAATATGAAATGTAAAACTGTGAATATGATGATTATTATAACCTACAACTCTCTCAAGGTGGATAAAGGTAAGGCTGAAATATTGCTTTGGAGTTATTCATTTAGAGCAAGCAAGAAACTTAATTCGTAATTTCCTGACGATTTATGAAATGATGGCGAGTGACGCGACATTTAGGTTATATCCTAATATAATCTATGAAGATGCAACCGACACTACTACATTGAATTATATTCACCCAAATATAGTTGACATTCCTTGAGGACTAAACGATTTCAAATTGGTTTTATAATAATTCCTTCAGTAGATTTCCTGAAGCGTGAATACAAATAACTATTCTGCAATTCCTCGTATTTCCATCAATGTAAAAGTCATTAGACATTGATTCAATTATAGGAAAATTATTCTGAAGATTAAACATAGATGGGCGCACGTACAAATACACAAACATACACAAACGCAGAGGCATACACAGTATGCGTACATACGTATATGGCGAACGATAAGCATAATAATAATAATAATAATAATAATAATAATAATAATAATAATAATAATAATAATAATAATAATAATAGTAATAGTAATAATAATACTGATAAAAATTTGCTAGTGACTTCATGCATGATACCCAGTTTGAACAGCTTGTTGGAAGTGTGTCAACGGTTGTTGCAAAGACACTGACATTCATAGCAAAGAAAAAACATATGAACAATAGTGAAGCAGGTGACAATAAATACCTCTGTATGACAAATATATGTAGACCCGAAGCACTCCCCTTGGTGACTAAATATATCAGGACTAAAGGAAAGAGCGAAATCTTCATCGTAGCTGCTCAAGAACTACCAAGCCGATATGATTTAAAATAGAGTAGACTAAAATATCACCTAATCTCTGGATGTAAGGTTTCAGCACCTATAGAGTATAAATCAAAACATTACATACTTCGCCGATATCTACAGGGGTTAATATATCAGCATAATATAATCAAAACTCTTGACAAATAGCATAAGCACCACCCTGAGCTGTCACTGACAGAGAAAATGTAATGATTCTTTTGGACTTGACTTTCCAGTACATACAGACTGCACCATCAAAGTTAATAAACCGGATATTGTTGTGAAAGACCAAAACAATGGATTCTGTTTATTGATTAAGATGAGCTTATCTTGTGATCATAATATCAGGGAGAAGAATTTGAAAAGGTCAGAAAATATAAAGATTTGCTTATTGAAACCGGAAAAATATGTCATCTCAAGACGGTTACACTGCCAGGCATTGTAGGACACTTGAGGTGATCATAAAATGAACTAAAAATTATTTGAGAATGATCTCTGGCTTACCATCCTGACAGTAAGTGCAAAAGATCGTTTGAGCTGGTACGTCACACGTATTAAGAAAGGTATTGTTGCAGTGTATTTTCTTTCATTTTATCCCCATTATTTTCGTTGCTTATTTTTTTTTCTTATTTCTCACACTTTTAAAATATTTTTTCCATCCTTTTACTTTCTTTCTATGTTCCCCTATTTTCTCCCACATAACTTTATAGATAAACAATCTGGTGTGTATATTTTAATGAATTCTCTCTCCTATGTGTCGAGTAGACATTGAGGAAGAAGTGGAAACAAAAGTGAAGGAAAATAATAATAATAATAATAATAATAATAATAATAATAATAATAATAATAATAATAATGATAATAGTCAAAACGAAGAGCGCGATGTTAGATGTTTTATTTTTTGAACAACATTTCGACAGAATGTATGAGGAGAAATATGTTTGCGGGTTATTGACATCACGCCCTGGAAGAATGAATAAGATGACAGGAGAATATCATCAAATTTATACAAAACTGTTTGATTG
>NC_068987.1:99830817-99832266 GCF_001194135.2 Octopus bimaculoides
TTCTTTTCTTTTTCTGTCGTCTTCCTTTTTCTTTCTTTCTTTCTGCTTATTAAAAAACTGACAAAAGCTGATGATGTCATTCTATCAACGTATGGACGCTGATTACTCACGTTCATAGTTTACGTTTGGTTTCTGAAATTTTGAATTTTCATTCACCTTTTGGTTTGAACTTGAGAAAGACAGACGTTCTGTCGAAATGTTGTTAAAAAAATAAAACATCTAAAATCGCGCTCTTCGTTTTGACTGTTTACCTTCGTGAAGAGTTACGTCACTCCTTTTTTTAAAAATATAATAATAATAATAATAATAATGTTAATAATAATAATAATAATAATAATAATAATGTTTTGGGCAGCGCACAGTAATACCATGTTACAACAATGAACCAGAGAGCTTCGATAAAAAACAATCTCACAAATTGCGATTGCAGTAAGCTTGGCTCCAAAAACGCTTCAAAAACGTGGCTACGTTTTTTTGACCGGCACACACACGACCCATAGGAGGTCGCTGACAACAATGAATATAAGATCCTGTGGGATTTTACAACCCAATGTGACACAGTAATCGTTTTTCGGGGACCAGACTGTTGGCGTAGATGAAAGAAATAAAGAAACAAAGATCATAGATATTACAATACCTGGGCATGCACACGCAAATGACAAAGAGCTGGGAAAAGTGGGGAAATACAGACTAGTAAAAAATGAAATTGCAAGAACGTAGGCAATAAGGAAAGTAGCCATTTATCCTAGTCGTTGTAGGGGCACTTGGCGCAATAACAACCAGTTTCGAGAAATATGTCGGAGGAATTCGAATTGAGATGACAGCAGAGCAGACCAAAAAACTGCTCTATTGTGGACGGGACAGCTAAAATTTTAAGTGTGGTGTGCTTTCCGCGATAAAATAGCATTCAAATATCAAAGCCTATAATTTGCGGAAAGAGACGCTGTGAGGCTTCTGAGACTAGGTTGCTGTCTTTCCTTACATAATCAACCAGAGCAAGTAAAACCCAGAGCTCTGGGAAGTAAATTAAGGCAGCAGCAGCAGCAGCAGCAGCAACAGCAGCATCAGTAGTAGTAGTAGTAGTAGTAGCAGTAGTAGTAGTAGTACCAGTGGCAGCAGCAGGAGCAGTATTATTATTATTATTATTATTATTATTATTATTATTATTATTATTATTATTATTAGTAGTAGTAGTAGTAGTAGTCGTTAAAATTTACATAAGTACATATCTGCAGGATCATCAGCGTAGTCTGTCGATATGAAATATAATTTCCAGAACTAGACACAAGACGTCCACCCGAAGGGGAGCACGTGTAGAGTTCTACAAATTACATTCTGTGTATCCTTTCAAATGTCTTCAATCTGGCGCGCTAGGTCCGGAAATAATTCTGCGGTTAATAAATTTTTGCAGCTAATTTACCGGTTTGAGAACATCATTATTAAAAATTT
>NC_068987.1:99832696-99835196 GCF_001194135.2 Octopus bimaculoides
ACAATAAATCCACTGGATTCTAAAATAGAAAGAAAACTAACTCGTTAGAATCCGAACAAAATTATACCAAAAACCTACATTTGTATATTTTTAATTTTTAATTGCTGTCGCTGTATTCGCCTCCTCCTACACCCTTTCTTAGTTTCTTAAAAGTTTACTAATATAAACAATTGCAGAAGAGGACAATTGGTGGTTGTGAAATATTTCTCAACAATATTCACCATCTTATAGATTTTACAATAAAGGTTCTCCTCCGAAAAGCTACCGGGCTACATGTACAATATATTCTACATGTACAATATATTCTACATGTACAATATATTCTACATGTACAATATATTTTCGTATATCTACGTGTGTATGCATGCTTATGATTACATGCATGTATTGACATGATCAAACATTTAGATGTTAGATTCTAACATTTCACGTGACTAAATATTCTTGAACGTTTAGCTTATTTATCATGTTGATGAAGATTTGATTCTATATATTTAGCAAATAATATATATCCACTGGTTATCTTCGGACCCCTTATTGTTATGTGGATGAGCCGTATACATCATCATATCCTTTTTTTTAAATTTAGTAAGAAGTCATTTTATTCATTTGGGTTTGACAGCAATATCTAAACTCTATTTTAGAAGTTTAACCGCTTCGTATGTAATGCAGATTCCCAGATGAACTTCAATATCTCCCTAGTGAAAATGATGAGTATATTAATTATTCTAATATCCTCACAAAAGTCATCACAGCCTATCTACAATACCAATGGGATTGTTCATCAGTACTGAAGTATTGAATTGTTTTATATCATCGCCTGGGTCTTTGATTAACATCCCACCGCCATCTCATACTCTAGTTTAGTGAGTTTAAAATGGAGGACACTGGAAGCAATTTTTCAATTTTTTTTTATCGATCTCATAGTATTAATTCCAATCACTAGCGTACATGAAGATTTTGATTTAAAGGACAAATGTGATTACTATTGATTCGTACCAGACCAAGAAAAGTATGGTGAATAGTATAGCATGCATTTAGTTCTCTCAAGTTCAATGTTGACTATCTCTCATTGATTTTGCTGCACCGCAATAAACCCTGGAAATACCATCTAAAATATTCTCTAATCTGTGAAAGTGAACCAAACATATGCACACTTTATAGAATCTATTATATAGATAATCTTGATTCAGATAATAGAATATCAATTCATTATTTATCTCAGTATCTTACTAAATCTAATTTGCCTTGGAGCCAAGCATTTTCTCCTCGTGTCACAGAAAAGAGACAAATCTCCTTAAATTCCCATATTACTAAAGTAAAAGTTGAAGAAAGTATTTAACAACATATCTCTTAGTGTACACGTCTAGACAATGAGAGACTGTATTATTGCATTTTACTATGTCATTTTTCAAATATCAACGATATCCACATGGGTAGTGTTTAAATAGCAGAAACCGCTAAGCCAGTTTCCTAACCCTGGTGCATATGGCGCTTGTGGGGTCCATATAAGATTTTGTTCTTGAAATCTATGTGCTGTAACTTGGTTATATCTCTACAATATACGAAATATTTGGTTAAATTTCTATAACATACAGAATATTAATATACAACACATAATTATATTTAATACCATAAACGTTTTAAACACTGAATGACTAAGAGAATCCGCCCAAGTAAAACACGAATCAGAGAGGTCCCATAGCATGTGTATCCATTCTATATCTCTAATAGTTAGTCTGCAAACGTCATATGGAGTTAGTGACTTTTCTTATAACTAATAACCGCAAAATGGACAAAATTCTGCGGGAGCTACTAAATGATATGAAATGCTCCTTTCTCTGTCAATCCAAATACACAGATATATTAGAATTATATTAATAATTTACTCATATACTCATAACCGTGTAACCTGTTCCCCCGTTTGAAAATGTTATTTGTTATTCTGTCATATATACTTAAGATCTAAATAAATATGTTTATGGTCCGTTTAGTTCACTTTTCAATGTCAGAGAAGAGGAGCAATCAAATGTTTGTTTCTCGACATGTGATAATTAGGAATATATTGGAAAGTGAAAAAGCATGTTCTGGTTGAATAGTCTCGCTTCAGTCATCTAAACGCGTTGTACATATTTATTTCCAGTATGAGTTGAGATACCTCACATTTATACTACAAGAGAGATTATAAACATACGTATACAGACGGATATATATATATATATATATATATATATATATATATATATGAGTGTATGTGTGTGTGTGTGTGTATGCGTCTGTGAATGTGTGTGTATAAACATATATGTATATTTATATGTGCGTATGTGTACGTGCATGTGTGTGTATATACATGCGTATTTATGTGTATGTAAGTACGCATACACTATAGATGCTTGTAAAACACATATATGTTAGTTTAGCGTGTAAAATTTCAATATATACGTAAATCTATGGATATATAACTGCATGTACATACATAATAAGACAATATACACTAGAC
>NC_068987.1:99837119-99839015 GCF_001194135.2 Octopus bimaculoides
TATATATAAATATATATATATGTATATATATATATATATATACTCGTATGCATACAAAGACAGTTATATACACATTTAAACACGCACACATACACACACACAAGCACATACGTAAGGATACAAACATACCGAGACATATATGACGAAATATACCCAAACACAAACACATACATACCTACAAACTTCAGATGAAAATTATTACATTACATATTTAGTACGAGTAACAAAGAAATAAAATATGAACATAGACATTGATACATAATTTTTTGAAATGCTCATATATAACAGAAAAAAAGAACATATCTATGTACATATACATAAATTATTTAAACACAATTTCAGTAGGCGAAATAGGTCGATGTACCACTATATACGATTGTCGGCTGAAAGGTCCATAGGCTGACCAAGATACTTTCATGGAATATGACCAAATAAGATTTAATTTTAAACATAGACCCCTGTGCAGTCTATACACCTCCTCAATCGGTATTGCAGTGCTTGCATCAGATTGTTGAAGAAACTTTCATCTAGTTGATCAAAAAGTTAATCAACGGGAGAGATGATAAGTAGGCTGTACCAATACGTATAAATAGCTAGACAAAAAGCGTCGAGGAGAGGGGAGAGCGGAAGGGCGAGACGAAGCCGTCGGTAGACTAGACGTCGAGTTCGGTAGAGTCGAGTCTTCGGAAGTGAGAGTCGGGTAGAAGTTATTCGCACGTGCGATATAACACGAACATATGACGTCATCATCAGTGCAGCACAAGTTCCCAGCTATGTGTTTCCTTTATGATGTGCAAAAGATAAGTGTGATATGGGGCCAAATCAAGTGAGTATCGAGGTTGATCAACCCGTTAGAAGTCCCAGTCACACATAGGAGATACTGATATCAGGGGCTTGTGTCCTGCAGCATTGTCCTGAGGAAAGAAAATCATTTTTGTCCGATTTCCTGAATGTTTTGGTCTCGATAAACTTTTGTAACTGTCTCCGCAAATTGGCGTAGACCTCACCATTGATGATGTGGCCCATTGAAAATCAAATCAACACGATGCATTTTGAATCCAAAAGATCTGAGGCAAGCAACTTCCCTGCAGAAGGCAGAAACTTGCCTTATTTGGAGCAGGTAATGAGGTATTTCTACTGCATGAGTTGTCCTTTTGTCTTTGGCTAGAAGAAATGATCCTAGCGCACATTCTGATATAGGGAGATTTCAGTTCAAGGAGATCTGCTTGGTGAGAATCAAGCAATATCAGATTTTCGCGTAATGTGATCAGTTTGGTGCACTTCTGATAATTTGCAACACCCACCGAGAAGAAACATTCATTTTGTTAAGTTCATTACGCAGAATATTCTCAACACTCTCACGTGGTGAACACGATCAGTGGTAACAGTGAGAGGATTTCAAGATGTCAACTTTAAGGGTCAACTTTAAGACACTCCGTTCCCCGCCTTAATTCAGCTCTCCACATTTGCACAATAGATTAGCTCGAGCGCCATCCGATAATGAAGCAACTATAATATCAAAAATATGTGTGGAAGATAAACCTTTTACCAGCAGCTACCTTAAAACGCAACGATGCCAAATTTTGTCTATTTTCAACAGATATGACCAATTGTTACTTTTCAGGTCTTGTTTCGAGAGTCTTTGAGATCTTCTTCAAAGAAGACTTCTTTGAAATCTTCTTTGAAGACACAAATATTACTTTACTTGAAAGAAAACAATGGTGCTATTTATAAGCACAGGTAAAATTAACGCCTGCAAGACTTCACAAATCTAGCATTAATTATTCATAGTCAACCTATGACCGTTTCAGGTCATAAGAATTCCTACAATCCCACACAGGGAAATGCACGTCTGCACACTTTTAATTACATTGTAATACTGAATAAAACTTATAT
>NC_068987.1:99839970-99841821 GCF_001194135.2 Octopus bimaculoides
GGGTATCTGCCTGTTTTGAGGAAAACGAATTTGTTCTTTATACAGCATTACTCTGCGCCTCAAAGAAAGTCTCATTTGGCCCACATGATTGTGGCCACAGTCTGAGCACTTTAGGATATTAATCAGGTTCTGAGAGGCACATGTGAAGTCGGTTTTAATTAGAAATATTTCTCCTTGCTGTAGTGTAAATTTCGAGCCTTCAGTTAGGTTTGGACCTGTGCCACAATTAGGTCGTTTTCTTGTTTTGAAAATGCCAAGGATACATCCGACAACATTGTAATATGCACATGGAACGATGCATTATTACTCATGTCGGGGCTCAGGTCACGCACTGATTTTGATTCAGGGATTGCAATGCCTTCTGTGCCAGTGTATCCTCTCTACTTTTCATTAACGATCGTGTGGTGGTAGCGCAGGGGTTGGAATTCTCCAGTATTAAACGGCATGTTATTTTCTTCAGTCCGCCTCTATATTGTGTCCCACTCGTGTTCCAGATCCGCAACGTCGCGCGAGCTTTGTATCTGGTGAGCGACTTTTGTATGATCGGCATAACAAGCAGGGGTGGCTATCCGAGCAAGTGAGCGCATGTCTGAGAGGGCAACTTTGAATAGCAGTGACCCAAAAACATTGCCCTGTGGAACACTACTCATTATTGGTGCTTCCTTGGATGTGGCATCGTTGGCCACGTCTACATGACTTTTATCTTTTAGAAAGTCATGTAGCTATTCTCCAAGTTTTCCAACTATGACACGATTACGCAGCTTGTGACACATCATACCATAGTCGAATTTATCAAATGATTTTGCAATGTCGAGATTATATCACGTACACATTTATGGTGTTCAGAAGTAGTGCTGCAAGTGCTCTATAAGCTAACTTCAAACTGATCAGCAAGTCATTCTCTTCAAAAAGTGCAATAACTCTCTTTCCTGTGGCAAAAGTATCTGGGGCGTGAGATCGTCACGGATGGACATTGCTAATCCATCGTGTCTCTTGTCTTTTCTGGCGCCTCGTAATACAACATAATTTGGTATGTGCTTTTCTGCATCTACGACGTCGTGTTTCATGTGTATTTCGGTGAGTGGTATGAATAAGGCTTTGATTGCACGCCACAATGTCTCTTAGGAATAATTTTTCGTTCTATCACAGTTCTCTAGTGTTTATAAAGTATATTTGTGCGACATTTGTATATAAACATATATTATGTTATGTTACTTTGCCTTGCATTTATGCATACATTCATGAGGACACGCATACACAGACACATACACAAATAGACACACACATATGTACGCACACACACATATGTACACACACATATCTACGTCCATGTATATATGTATATCGATACTGACACATACACACACACACATATATCTTATAAATGAATTACTGTTTATCGGTAGTTGTAGGGAATCTTTGCATACGTTTTTCTATACATACGAGCGTGTCTCGATGTGTATGCTAATTTGTATGTTTGCTGGAATCATATACAAGATACAATTTATTCTTTTCCTCGGAGCAGTAGTAGAATAATTGCTTGATAAAAGATGTCCTTTTTTTTCCTAAGATTCATCTGTACATATAAATAATTTTGTTAGGCACATTTGCACTGATTGTCTTCGTTGTTTCAGTTCTTGAAACTAATATATCAATGAATAATATGTCCTATTTTATGCTGTAGTAGTTTCCCAACTTACAGATTTCCT
Source organism: Octopus bimaculoides (assembly GCF_001194135.2). Lineage (NCBI taxonomy): Eukaryota > Metazoa > Mollusca > Cephalopoda > Octopoda > Octopodidae > Octopus > Octopus bimaculoides. Next base: position 99,841,680 of record NC_068987.1, read on the forward strand.
TCCATACACCCATTTATACCTCCTCCAATTCATACTCTGTAACAACTGAAGAATTGATATTTTCCACACAATGTTCTCTCTCTCTCAATCTTTCTCATTTCTCTCTCTCTCTCTCTCTCTCTCTCTCTCTCTCTCTCTCTCT
>NC_068987.1:99841831-99848388 GCF_001194135.2 Octopus bimaculoides
CTCTCTCTCTCTCTCTCTCTCTGTCTCTCTCTCACCCTCTCTCTCTCTCTCTCTATCTATCTATCTATCTCTCTGTGTCAGTCACACACAGATACATACACGCACAGCATGTTTGCATAGAAATATACTCACACGGAAATAGACAGTGAAAGTCGATGAATATTGATATATATTGGTATATGTGTAAGGTAATAATATATACGCACCCCCCCCCACACACACACAGAAGTGTGTGTTTGTATGTATTAATGAATGTGTATGCATTTGAAGCTTCAGGTTTGTATCCTATGCACACACAATAATATATAGCTAAACGCAAAAATACAAACACATGTATGCATGCCTGCATATAACTCACACAAAGATATACGTGTATACATATTTATTTATAATTGACCTGACATATACTAAATTTCATGCATACAAACGTAGTTTAGTTCATGAATATTGGCCATACGTATATATGAATTTCTTCATGAAAAGGCCTACTAAGCCATCAACTATCTCCCTAAAGGGTAAAATGTTAAACGCACTTTACATATATGGTCTATAAAGTACATCTTGTTATCTGTTATATGATTCGACCTAAATTAAGCACATATTTATTATCCCGTTCATTGTATACACTGTTCGTTAAGGATTTCTGGAGTCCAATATGTATACCGTGTGTTACATTACTGTTGAGAACGCCTCTTTCACAAGCTTTAATATACTTCTAACGTTTTTTTGTAGTACCTTTCATTTAAGATAAACAATGATAGTCGTCATGTTGACTCATAAATAGAAGGGGCACGCTGTATTCGTTGCCTTAAAAGCGCAGGATAATGATAGAGAGATAGTTCGCCTTCTGAAAGTAGCCCGACCCTCTCATGTCCGTAATGTCCAAAATTGATAAAGAGAATCTGATACGGACGTTTCAAGGCTTCTGACTCCTTATTGAACCAGACAACGATGCTGCAAGTGGATTCTTTAGATATGACAAAATTATTCACAAGGTAATGTGTAACAATCTGTTTTCAAATACTGCAATTCTTTGACAGGGTATGCGTCTTTCCCTAAATTCATACAAATGATCTCAAAAACTGATGTATCCTGTATTTTCTTGAGGACTGATCCTGCTGGGCGTTTATGAAAGGCGTTAAAATGTAAGAACGTGTAGGGTCTATCATGGTCTGCTTCAATGCGTGAGTTTGAGGTATTATAATTCACAAAGGAGATAAATAAGTCATTGTCACAGAAGTACCAATGGTCAGGCTACTGCTATTTTGACCAAGGTAATCCTTAATAGTTAATAAATAATTTACGGCAATCGAAACTACAAAGTGTATATTTGAATAACGAATAGTTTAAATCCTTAGTGTTATTTGCTGGTGAATTTGGTTGGTAGATATGGCAAGGCAAAGGAACAACTTGGCGTTATCTGATTGGAACAATAGGATTTTCTCTTTCAACGAAAGCTACTTTCCATTTAGGTATTTTATTTGTAACTTTTATGTTTTAATGAGTGGTACATGACACACCTAACATTTCAGATGCATTCCTGATAAACATATTTCCGCAATTTTTTAAAATTATGTTAGTTACACAACTCTTAGATATCATATTAGCAAGCATAGAATTAAGACCGCTTCCCAATGTCTGATATACAATGAATATACCTTCCACAAAATCGGAGTAATTATTCGAAATATGATAGACTGAAATGGAAATTTGCTACTAGACAGTTTTAGAGATTGTGGAAGGCTCAATGTTTATATTCAGAAGATTACGTTCCTATTCAACATGCTGTAGTTTCAATATGTTGATGTTTATTAAATCTTTATTTCATATTATTGAGTTCAGCATGTCAGATATCTGACGGTCATCTACGGTGCAATTACATGAATATTCACTGGATTAGAAATTGAAGCAACGTAAATATCTGAAATATCTCACGCAGAACATTGCTCATAGGTGGATGCGTGTATACATGTATGTGTTTGTTTGTGCGTGTTCGTGCTTGTTGTTTGTGCTTATTCTGCTTATTTGTTGTGTATGTATGTGAGCATAGGCACTTGTGTGTGCGTGCGTTTGTGTGTGTCTGTGTGTATATATATATATATATATATATATATATATATATATATATATATATATATACATACATGTATGTGTGTGTGTGTGTGTGTGTGTGTGTTGTTGTTGCAAAATGCACGCAATCGAAAAGAGAACATATTAGTTATGGCAGAGTGTTAATATGATAATTGTATAATAAAAGACGTTTAGATTTCAAATATGTCTCTCGTTATACAAATCTCATAAGAGAAGTTTTTACTGATTGTGTTCGTTGATTTGGGCATGGCAAATCTATAGAGTGTTGCACGCACGATCGTGGGTTCAATTCCGTGATTCGGCGGCGAGTTGTCTTCATGAGCAAAACGCTTCACGTTGCTCCAATCCTCCTTTCGAGACACAATGTTCGCCTGCTCGCCTAATCAGGGGGATGGCGTAATTTGAAGGCCACAACATTAAAAAAAACATACCGTGACCAACGATGTGTAACAACATCTCATAGCCTGGTCAGTCACGTGATCACGTAACTCGATATGTGTATGTATGTCTGTGTGTGTGTGTATCTCTGCGTATGTGTGTATGCGTGCTCACACGAGGTGCAGTGAATAAAGTGCCGTCTAAATTACGCCAAAATGAAAAAAAATGTTTACAAAACTTACATTAAAATATATTGGAATGTTAAAGACTAAATTTATTCAATAAAATGGCCATTGGCTTCCACCGCGGCCTCCAGACGACTTCGGAATCTCATGCAACATTTCTGGATGGTCTCGTTGCTTAAGTTGGTGAATGCTGCCATAATCCTTGCCTTGAGTTCATCTTACTTATTACAAAGGGTTTTGTTGGTCTCTCGCTCAAGTGGGGCCAAACATAATAATCAAGAGGGTTGCAGTCTGGAGAGTTAGCGGGCCAGATGTTAGGGTGTTGTAGTCGCAGAAATTATCTGACAGCCATGACTGTGTACGCTTGCTTGTCTGGCATGTTCTACAGTCTTGTGGTCAGACATAGGCTCTTCCAGTAGACAACAACTTGACCCGGGGCAGCAATACCTCCTCCAGCCACTTGATGTAGTCCACCGTGTTCAGTCTGTGGGAAGATGAATGGAGGCATAACGTCATTCCAAACTCTATGATGCTGACTGGATGTTAAATTGTTATCACTATCGGTACATGTTTTGGGAACACTGCAAGTCAACGGTTGTTCTGTGTATTCACCATCTGATCCTGTCATAAAGTTATTCTCGTCTGAGAAGAACCAAAGCGTGTTCGATTGGAGGGAGGCTTGAATTTGTTCAAAAGTTTCGTAGGGTGGTCTTTCCTCTTGACCTTGATGACTTAGGATAAAAATTGGCCCTTTCTCATCTTGTATGAGGAATACCCAATATCTACATGCATCACCTGCCTGATAAGAAAGTCAGACACTCCCATGTACCTGAAGATGGGCTTGATTGATTTGGTGTGACCGTTCTCAATAATGAGCTGGATCTCACCAACAATTTCAGGAGTTCTTTTCTTTTCAGAACGATCGGAATGAGTTGTCCTTCGTAATGACTATTAGGCTTATTCATCTCTTTCCGAATCATCTGCTCTCTCCTCAGATTGACACACACACACTCTGAAATGTTCGTATTGGAGCTTCCGGCGTGAATGCCAAGCAGTACAGTAGTACAGAGTGAATTGCGTCATGGTGCTGTTTTTCTCTGAAACGGTGCCTAGATAACCCTACTATACTGATCGACAAGATGAAAACAAACAATACACACACATACAATACTTTGTAATTATTGATGGTTTTCATTTGAAAATCGGGATTCATAGAGTTGATAAAGGTGTTAGCATTAATATTATGGTCACTATACACTTTGCTTTTCATCCTTTTGGGGTCGATAAAATAAATACCAATTGTACACTGGGGTTGTTGTTATTGAATCCCTCCTGACGCTAAATTGCTGTCCTCGTTTCAAGATTTGAAATCAATATTATAGTCATTATTTTTTTTTTTATATACAACCAATTCACAGAAATATGCAAGATCCTTACAATATCCTTATGTGAACCGAAGATGAGGGATCGAATCCTATGAGCAGCTGTCGATTTCTTTTTAACGAAAATGGATTTTCAACCTACAATTTACATTATTTACCTCACTGTGTTTGCTTCAAGATTCACTAACCCACAGAATGTAATTATAAATACGAAAAAATATTTATAGAAATGTGTATTTGCATTGTTGTTGTAGCTGTTGTGTGTATATATGTGAATGTATATGTCTGTGCTTGTGTATTTGTGTGTGTGTGTGTGCGTGTGTGTGTGTGTGTGAGTGTCTGCGCGCATGTTTATGCGTGCATTTGTGTGAGCAATTGATACCAAGTTCACCACGACGAGATAAATTGTTGAGTTTGACTGATATACACAAATCAAAGAGGCCCATCGAATATATAAACATATGTGCAAGTGTATATATATATATATATATATATATATATATATATATATATATATATATGTGCATTTGTTTCTGTGTCTGTCTCTTTTTCTGCCAGGGGTGTTGGATTTACATGCCCCACCTAAGTGGGGCGTGTGAATACTGGGACCGATTTAAAAAGAAAAAGAAACAGTTACGTAGTCCCCCCACCATTGATGAAGCAAATAATGGATGAAGCAAATAAAAGGTTATATATATGTACACACATGCATGCATACATTCACAGACACAAACGCAGACGCGCACAAAGACACATGTACATGCATATTGTAATTATTTCTGTTATTACTCTATGAATGATACACTTTTAAATTATGCATTCTATGTAGTTCATTGGTTTCTGGGTGTACTGATTTAAGCTATACCACTGAGTAACTAGAGACATGTTATTCCTTCTCTAATCTTGCACTAAATTATACTCTCTACTAAATGTTGCCGCTGTCAAGGCCACAGTTGTACACTGGAATGTCATTTAAATGATTTAAGCGACACATAAAATTTAAAACTAAACATATTTCGCCACTGTAATCCACTTACAAATAAATCAAACAAATCCCCCCAAAAAGAAGAATGAGTTCGACAGGGATTAGAAGAGACTGATGGTCTGTGCCATGCACAGTTGTCCGAAACGTTTGTAGTTCATTATATCCAGTGTTCTTTATGCATTACTGCTCATTTACTGCGACCTAAATAGGGCTCAACGGAGCAGAGTATTTTTACCCCAGAATTGAAGTATGAGGTGGAACCAATATCTAGAAAATCCGTATAACACCCCACACCACACACACACACGCACACACAAACGTACACGCGCACACACAGACATACACACACACAAATATACACACAGGAATAAACATGTTCTCACACCCTTACTTACAGGAAAGAGTTCTCCATGAAAGACAGGTTACAACTTCACGCAGACATATCCACAGACAAAATTGCGCGGGCAAACACAAACACACACACGCACACACATACATACACGCACAAACCTTTTCTTTCATTCTGTCTCTGCCTAAAATACATTCTCATTCATGTTCTTATATAAAATAGAATCTGTAAACTAGGAGATATAATGACTTGTAGCAGACCTAGATCAATGGTGGCATAACAATCATGGACTAGTTGATTGATTATTAGCTGAACGATTGATCAAATATTCGATTAGATCATTGAAGGGTAATAACCCTTTTTACGAGTTGCACAATGCCTGAAATTTGGGAGGAGGGGGTTGGTTGATAATATCGACCCCAGGGCTTAAATATTATTTATTTTATCGATCCTGAGATAATGATAGGTTAAGCCAACTGCGCCGGAATTTGAACTGTGCAAATAAAGACGGACGAAATGACGCTAAGCATTTTAATGGGCGTGCTAACTATTCTGCCAACCTGCCGAATAGTTGAAAAATACTTATAAAGCAGTTCATGTGTTTATTATTGGCATAATGTACTTCCTGCAATGCTATAGAATCTGTTTCAACACAGTAGCTCACATCATGAATTGCAAACGAAATACAAAAATGAATTCTTTTATCCCAAAATAGTCTCTAAAGGAATAAAACTGGTTTCATTTGTACTTAATACACTGTTGTTATTTAATATGCTTTAACTCGATATATGAACTATACAAACTTAAACTATAATGAAAACTATTAAAATTAATTGCTTATCTGTAGTAACGTAATACGAAGCGGACTACTGTGATCGCAGTGAAAAGTATTTCATTTCCTGCCGTTCAAAACACCGACAATGCTTTCAATGAAAGTAATACTGAAACATTAACAGCTAATTTTTCTACATAAATTAGGTTTAAATGTGTGTGCGCACGTGTGAGTGTGTGCGTATGTGTGTTTATTTCGACGCGTGTGTTTGTATGATGTATGGATATATACGTATGTACGTGCGCAGACACTAAAATATATATGAATGGATGTTCATTTCTATCTCTCTCTATCTGTCTGTCTGTCTGTATGTCTCTCTCTCTCTCTCTCTCTCTCTCTCTCTCTCTCTCTCTCT
>NC_068987.1:99848720-99849456 GCF_001194135.2 Octopus bimaculoides
TATATATATATACGCATGTGCTTCTGTGTGATTCTCTGTGTGGGCGCACCCATATCTGTACTTGTTGGGTAATATGAAACGTTATGTATACACATGTATATCTATATATCTGTATATCAGTATAGATTTTAATTAATCTTCCCTACATCCGCGTAAAAAAAATTGATATTGGAATTGTGGATCGTTTTGTTGTTATTTACTGTATTGTTCAAGTTCCGAAAACCTGGATATGCATTGATATTTCTATGTCTGTGCTCACATATGTGCGTGCTTGACGGTGTGTTCGTTTGTTTTTATGCACTGGTATATTTATTTATTCTTCCATTTTTTTTGCGAAACCTACGTTTAACAGAAAAAAAAAAAGAAAAAAGATCCTATTTAGATAAATGCAACGTCTAATTTTATTGAATATGAGCTTATTTAAATGAATTACCTATGTATTATTATGAAGTATTTACAGTTTAGCAATATTTATCGTGATGAAACAGTTATTGAAATAATAAAATTACAAAGGGTATGTGAAACGTATATATTTACCTTAGATATGTATGTTTATTCTATATAATTTTCTCTATATCCAGAGCATGTATTGGCAGAGACAAGGCGTATAAATGTGCTGGTGAATATATATTTTTACTGTGTTGGAGTGTCATTTTTCGAATCAAATCTCTTATCCAACAATCAGTGTAGAACGTAACACATTTGTTTCTGTATATATATATATATATATATATAT
>NC_068987.1:99849694-99850340 GCF_001194135.2 Octopus bimaculoides
ATACCTTCACCGTGATCCAAGTTAGCATGTTCTGGAGTTTGCCAATACTTACCTGCATTTCCGACTGCAACGTTTTGATCAACTACATCTGCCACAATTACAAAGTAACATCCCTCAGAAACACCTGTCCGCCTTGTAAAGGCCTTGTCCCCTCTCATTCTTTGAGTGTATGTAGTATGATTAAGTATGCTGTTACAATATATATATATATATATATATATACAAACACACATACACACGTACTTGATTGCTTATCAGCTGAACATTTTGAGTCTGTGTACTCTTTAGATATGTTTGCATGCTCATGCATTTTGTACATAAAACTCAATTTTATCTGCATATTTGAATCAACCACTCTTCTCTCTATCCCCCTCTCTCCCCCTCTCTCCTTGTATCTCTCTTTCTCTCTCCTGATCTATCGATATCTTTCTATCTCACTATATGTATATATATATTAGTACTACTGGTAAGACAATTGTGAATCACAGTAATATGCCTTAATTTAACGGTAATTTTCATAGCATATTTTAATTGTCTCGATAACTGACGAGAGCCGGAGCAGGCTTCCGCCTAGACACCCGCAGCCCTGTGTCTTATTATGGCGACACAATAATTGTCACACACACACACACACACACACACACAC
>NC_068987.1:99850350-99852466 GCF_001194135.2 Octopus bimaculoides
ACACACACACACACACACACACACACACACACACACACACACACACACATATATATATATATATATAAACCTCCCATATGAAGCTACACAAAGTTAAGGAATAAGCGAAACACCTTAGATATATAGAAGTATTGAATGGTGCAGTATATGAGAGACGTGTAGAAAAAGGGTTCATAATAAACGCCAGTTATTGTTATAATTCATGTTTTATAATTCCTGCTATATGAAAGCTATCTCGTTACACACTAAATTTGCAGTACCATTCGCTTGTCAGCGTTTGAACACGCGTGACGTTCTAGGCCTTCTTATATTCGTTTTAATATTCATATTGAACCATATGATTATTTGACATGAAGATTAATTTCAGTTTGTATCCCAACGTACGTTTGTCTGATTCTGAGTGTAGATCGATGGAATTTGAATTTGTTGTTTTTCATCCTTACAATAATTATTAGAGTATTACAGCAATTATTAGAGTAAGAGTATAAACTGTTGATATTTTGTTTATATATTCGTCTAAAACAATGCACTGAGGGTAAATTATATGAAGGTAAACTTGGAAAATAATTGTAAAATTACATAAACTAGTATTCAGTTAAAAAATATACATAAGAGATCAAAGAAAATCACATGGTGTATAGAACCTTAATACCACCATACGGTGTGATGTTAACGGAATATTCCGATAGCATACCGGAGGTGCACCTGTATATGGTCCAGTCATCGTCCTCAGCATATGAATTAATGTAAAAGGTTTGCAAACGGATATGTCGTTACTTAGATATACACAAACACAAACAAAACGAATAAACACAAGCCTGTAAGATGATAGTGTGATACAATAAAATATGTATGTCTACTTATTTCTCCCTCCTCCTCTCTCTCTCCCTCTCTCTCTCTCCCTCTACCTCTCTCCCTCTCTCTCTCCCTCTCTCTCCCTCTCTCTCCCTCCCTCTCTATCACTTTGTATCTATCTATCTATATACCAATCTATCTATCTATATACCAATATATCTATCTATCTACCCATATGTCTGCCTGTTTGTCTGTCCGTCCCTCTGTCCTCACGTGTGAGGGCGCATGCGCGTATGCGTGTGAGTGCACACGCGCGCATGCTTGTGTGTGCGTAGGTGAACCATGCAATAAGTATAAGATAATGAAGCGAATAATAATAACAATAATAATAATAATAATAATAATAATAATAATAATAATAATAATAATAATAATAATAATAATAATATATTACATGGAAAAATGCGAGCGTGAAAATACTAATATTTTTAAGATTATAAACCAGGAAAAGTACAGGACAATTTATCACACCTGTAAAAGTATAGGACAAACTATTACTTCTAGAAAAGATAAGGAAAAGAGACTTTTTACGTAAAGAACGCCAGTTCTTCTAACTTATCACTCTTACAGTTCTCATCTTTTAAATTTATTGTACAAAGCGTTTCTGGTAATTTGTAAGCTTGTATAATTAGTCTCTTTTTTTCTGTATTTAAGGTAATAAATTAGTTTGTCCTATACTTTTACAGGTATAATAACTTATCCTGTACTTTTCCAGGTTTATAATCTGAACAATATTATTTTTCATGCGCATATTTTTCCATGTAAACTATGATTTTTCCAGGCACTTATGTTATAAGATAATTAATAACGTGTCAATTAATAATATTAGATTTTACCTTATAAAATACTGAAAGATAATATTTCAATTTTTCCATGTAAGTGATGATAATATTTGTTCATGTTTCATTTAAATATAAGCTGTGATTGAATTATTTGATATTACCCATCCAGACCAAATTAATGGCAGGGATTCTTACTATATTGTCGGTTGCGCCATGGTTAACCAAAAGTTACAAACCACAAGACCCCAGAACCATCATTTACCAGGCTCGTCTTAAGTACCCTAATTTTGCAATAAAAAATGACTATTATTCTATCTTCAATTTTATGTAAATATTTGATTTTTCATAAATTAAAAACACTTTTATAACCGCCCCCCCCCCGCAAAAGACATTTTTAATTTCCAAATTTAAGAAAATGCTCTTCTTAAGTTTTTTTCATTTATGCATTTTCTTCGTAAATAATCAATAATCCATCATAC
>NC_068987.1:99852696-99854096 GCF_001194135.2 Octopus bimaculoides
ATATATATATATATATAAATGCGACCATGAAAATTAATTTTTTTAACATTATAAACCTAGAAAAGTAGTAATCGCGCTGGTGTTAATATAGAAATGTACCGTAATGTTATAACGATTGCTTGCCAACATAACATGCCAGTCCCGTTCAAAGGAATTCCATGTTATGTTACCAAATTTACATAAAAATACCTTGAAATACCAAAGAGTAAATTTATTCAATAAAATCGCCATTGTCTTCGACCGTGAACTCCAGACAAGTTCAGAATCTCCGGCAAATCTTCAGGGCGGTCTCCTTGTTTAAGTTTGTAAATGCTGCTATAATCATCGCCCTCAGTTCAACTTTGGTTTTACAAGTAGTCTTGCTAGGCTGTCGCTAAACTTCGCCTCGCACATAATAATTAAGATGGTTGCAGTCTGGAGAATTAGGTAGCCAGGTGTGTTAGGGGTGATGTCTGACAGCCACTACTCGGTTGTTTTGTGTATTCCCACCATATCTACTAACGGCTATACGTGATAATTATTTATCGTTGCATTGTGTATTTGCTTCTTTTTGTATCTCATCTTTGTTACGTATCTTCTATAAAAATGAAGTTCTATCCCTTAATTTACCCTTTTCTACATACGAAGACTCAGGAGAAAACAGGCTGAAATAATTTGTGTGAAACAGAGTTGATTTTCACGAGATACCTTTTCCAAACACCTGAGCAGACACGTCTAGACCGATGGCTATATCTATACCAGCTGTACAATAATCATCCATGAGGGATCGATACTAGTTGGGTCGAAACACTTGTAGTAATCAATAAACATTATTGTATCTCCCATCTTCCGTCTTTCTTATCTAAGATATGAAAATAGAGTGTCAATAAATGAATAATTATTTATTTATTAAAACAAAGAAATGACAACATCTCTTACAGCTGTTTCACTTCGAGACCTTCCGAAAATTAATTATTAAAATTAAAACTCAACATGCAGGAACTGAACACCTATTTTGTATACCTTAAACTAGCTCTGACGAGATTCGACTTTCAAATAATTTTCACTTTTATTAATTAATCTTTTGATGGTCTAGAATTGAAACAGCTGTAAGAAATGTCAATTTATTCTTAAATTAATAAATAATAATTTATTGTCTCTCTATTTTCGTATTTCATTTAAATAAATAAATATAACCTATGGTTTATCTTTTACCTTAGAGTTGAATATCAACTGTAATCTTCAACATTCCTTGTATGGTTAACTAAACTACTTTCATTTGATTTTTACTATACCCTAATGATGTCTGTAACATTTATTTGAGTTTATATATATATGCATATATATGTATATATATTATGTATGTGGTAAGTAACTTGCTTATCAACCACATGGTTCCGGGTTCAGCAAAAAAGACCGAT
>NC_068987.1:99854268-99856055 GCF_001194135.2 Octopus bimaculoides
TTTATATATATGTATATATTTTATATTTTACGTTACGTTTACTTATATATATATACATATACACATAAATATTTATATCTCAGTTTCTGTGTGTACCTAAGTATGTGTGTATGTGTTTTATGTGTGCGTGCGTGTTTTTGTGAGTGTGTGTGAAAATATGCATGTCTGCACAATTGTCTCCAGAGCTCCCACTATGATGAAGATCAAATGAAATCTTGAAGGTAAACAGGATGTAGTTATAAACTTCGAAAAGTACATTGTATCTTAACTTAGAAACTGTCTTAAATATGTGTCATTTATGCATATGTAATGTTCTCTCTGTACAGCAACTTCTGGGTATTCAAAACCAACTAATGAACGAAGATAAATCGATAAGAGTGGATATATCTGTAATCATGTAATTGTACTGAATTTGTTAGAAGATGTAAGCCTTCAGGCAGAAGTAAATAATAATTCTCGTGTGATATTATTAAATGTAACCATTTTGGAAAGCAATTATTGAAACAATATACAGGAATCGTTTTATGTATCGAGAAAATATAGGCGCCGAAGAAATATTACCCATTTCAAAAAACAATAGTTTTATGAAATTTTAGCGCCAAAAACGCCCAGTCTCCACAACACAGTAAATCTTTAGCGTATCTACTAATTGGCATTTGAAAAGTAGTACTTCCAGTAATTCTAAAGTTCACTGGTGGAAGAGAATTGTTTGATGTATTACGCAGTCTATTTGGATCATTCTGAATTACTTAAGCTAATCCATGTCACTTGCTACTGCTAAAAGTACTACAGCATAAACTGAAAATTCAATTACTACTACTACTACTACTACTACTACTACTACTACTACTACTACTACTACTACTACTACTACTACTACTATGCATGACGAATTCTACGAGAGAAGCCCACAACACACAGGAACAAACGTATGAATTTTGCTAGTGGACTTATAGTCAGCGGATTTAAATATAGCGGTAGATAATTGTTCCGCTAATGGTTTCCAAAGTCAGTGAAAACGTTAATCTGCTAAACGAAAACTTAGCTTCACTAATTAGCTGTTACCTGATTAGCGGAACCGTGCCCACAGCAATTACATGTCATCAGGAATTATTTTCATGAGCTTACACACACAAAGATATTTAGCTTTGTACTGGCCCAAACATTTACAAGGTTATGCTGAGTTCTAACAACTGATTATATGCACCTAAGAAAAATGAAAAAAAAATGCATATACAACCATATCAACTCTTTTAGAATACCGGAATGCGCAGCGTCACGTCCCTGGTCAGCCACGTTTGATGCTTAAAAGAGGAAGGAACGCCATAAATAATGAAATGGAAATTCTCTGAATAACCGGGGGCTAATATAAAAGGAAGCGGGCGATGTAAGCTTTGCTTGGCTTAGTGGGCAAGAATTCTAAAGGAACTCGTTAGACCTGAGGAACTTTTTAAACACTAAGAACGTGGCATTCAGTTAAAACCCTCGTATAATGTCTTTCAGATTTGGAATTACCTGTTCGTTGAATAGTCGCACTAAAGATCCTTGAAATACTACTATGACCAGAGCCGATATTAGGGGAATAACCCCGTGCCTTGTACACCGTCTTGCTACTCTGACGATTATTTTTTGTTTACACAGCCAACTGACCGTTATGTATTTCTTCCTCCAGTTTTAGATAGGTCCTGCACCTTCAGCCATTTGAGTCTGAGGCCTCAACTATACCAGAAAGCACCTTCTAGATGCGAAACTCTATGACCGACCATAAATTTAAAACTTCGTTATAT
>NC_068987.1:99856082-99859010 GCF_001194135.2 Octopus bimaculoides
TATATATATGTATATATATATATGTATGTATGTATCTATGTATGTATGTGTGTATGTATGTATATGTATATAGCGCAAAGGAATAGAGATTTTAAATGGGGCAAATATCTTACGAGCACTCTGATGAAACGCAGATTTGCTTACCCTTATGGAGTGATAAGAAACATTCATAATCGTTTAGAATTAAGCATTAAATTTTACTTCTTTCGAACGGCAAACACTGAGTTCTTGTCACATAGAATACACAATACAGTGCCAAGATTTTATAATGAAGAATGGAGAGTTTTACAACATTAAAATTTAATAAGAAACATTTTCTTCATATTACGCTCCAACACGTGTTTGTGAGGAAAAAGATTCTTAGGGTTCTTTGGTATAATACTTATCTGCAGTTAATCTATTTCATTCACATCAATCGTCGTACACGTTCTAATCCAAAGATTGACAATATCTGTACATATTTATTCGAGGTATATCCTGCACTATTAAGTGAAGCGAACTGAAATTACTGATAATAAATATTATTTCCTAAAATATAGATTATTTGGTCTAAAGGTAGTGGAGACCGTAGTGAAATATTTGTCTATAGTTATAATTTCATTTTAACTTAGAATGATCTCTTTGGGTAGTAAGAAAGCAGATTACTATATTGCTCTTACTTATACAAGGGAAATCCCCTTGTATAAGTAATAAGTCAAGTTTTATTGACTGATTTTACTAAAACTGACATATCTAGTATATCAAAGGACTTTAAGGCAGTTAATCCACATGAACAAGCGTCGGAATATTATGCGAAAAACTATGTAATTTATGAAGTAACTTTTATTGATATATATCTCACCATTCCTCATTACTATATACAAACACTCAGACACGCAGACACACACACAGACACAAATACGTATGTTGTATATATATATATATATATATATATATATATATATATATATCACATGCATACTAGCATACATCCTCTAATATGTTGTTTAGTCCGTGGGATTTAATCGAATGTCAAGCACGGAAATCGTTGAGTATTTCGTAGATCAGATGGTGTTATATCTTTTGGGCGTTACTTCGTTATCGTTACATAGTTTACTAAAATAATGGTGTATTTCGACCCGCATAGTCTTTCCTGGTATGCACATCATTTAGTAGTCGTATTTTTGTATTGTCTTATTTATTTATTTGCTTTACCAATTCTGATGTTCTCTCTGGGATACCACGGAGTTAATTTTTGTGTCGGACTTGGAATTTTGAGTGTTCTCCTGTATTTAATTCTGACAAATTACGCTTTGCCGGAGAAAAGTATTTTGACACTTGTCCTATTTCTGTTATGATAGGCAACGTAAAAGGGACTATCTTTTTCTGCAGTAGCATGTAGATATCAGAATGATTTTTGAGTGTTTCCAGAATAATTCGATTTGAAATTTAATATCCACATCAGCATGGACTTTCCTTTACAGCAAACGCTAATCTGAAAGAAAATAAAAAGTATGACTTATTCAAGCTAACCAAGTTATAAGTAGAACTATCTACGCAGAACTTTAGATTTAAACTTAAAATTACTCTTCTACACTTTCTGTCAAATGAATCTTGAAGTTCTTTTCTTTAAGTTGTAAATATATTCTCGCAAATATTCATTAAAAAGAAAGCATTTCAAAACAAATAAGTCACCAGCATCATCCATTTTCGATATGTTATATTAGATGATATAATATAATATGATTGCAAGAGGTGTTGTACTATTTGTATTAAATAATCTAATGAGATAGCAATATATATATTTCATTTTAGCGTGCCAAAGTTAGAAAAGCATATTTGGTTCATATCTATGCAAACTAGAGTGTGTCGCTGTGTTTGTATATATGTGTATATATACATACGTATGCATATGTGTGTGTGTGTTTGCGCATGTATACGCCAATGTGATTTCGCATATTTTCTTAATCTTACGTATTGTTACATACGGATTTCGTTTCCGGTATCCATTGCATTAAGTAAATCTGATAGTGTACAGATAACTCGTGTATTCGCAGAAGGTGCGGAATTCCCCACTGACATAAACTATAGATATCTATATTATTAAAATGTATATAACCTGCAGGTAGTGTGATGGCTTGTACGATATATTGTTTGACAGCGAATAATACAAGTGGACCCAAGCAACCTCTCTCTTGACGTTTGGCTGCTCTATAGATCTGATTAACAATGAAATAGTTGCAAGCAAAATGATCGATACATAACTTGAAATATTTATGAACTGAAATACTTCCATATTTGCACGAACTAATACTTGAAATATATCTGTAATGGAATAGCTGCTATAATATAATGCTTAACTTAATGGTTGGGTTACGAAGGTGCGTAATTTCATGTTCGATATATGAATCTAAGCCCGTTTGAACTTACTTCTCTTCCATTCGGCGTCATGTAAACTTTGTTCCAAACCTGTCCACAAATTGATTCACTCTCCTAAATTATTTCCCTGCCCCTTGGGCGTGTTTTCCTAAACACTTACTAAACAGCTGAGCTACATATCAACTAGACATGAATTCCATATATCAATATCAGCTGGAATAATAATCGAAATTGATAATTTATATTTTGAACGAAGAAACAAAAGACGCTTATAGCTATGTGTACTCATACACACTCGTACGCAGGCACGAAAACGCACACAGACACACAGAGAGACATACACACAAACATACACACACAACACACACATGTATAAAGTACCGTATTATACATATATATAAATAAAAAAATATAGATACATTTTTAGAGAGACAGACCGACAAACACACAGGTAGGTAGATAGCTAGCTACGTAGACGGCTAGATAGATAGATAGGTAGATAAAAGGATGAAGTACTTACATACAACATATATGCATATATATATATATATATATATATATATATATATA
>NC_068987.1:99859855-99862597 GCF_001194135.2 Octopus bimaculoides
TATATATAGTATTACATTTATATATATATGTATATCATATATATAATATATAATTATCCATTACCTCACGTTTATTTGAAGTAGTTTCTATACGTTCAATGCTTTACAGTTTTTCTCACTACTAACAAAAAAAATCTATTTCTCTATTTATCTATATATGACATCTATATGTATACATATTTCTTTTTGTCTTTCTTTCTTCTGTTCTTTCTTTTTTTTCTTTCTTCCTTTCTTTATATCTACCTACCTACCTATCTTTCTTTCTGTCTATCTACTTACATATCAGTCACTGTAAATATGTCTTATATTAGTGTGGGCGTGGTGTCAGTGTGTTTGTATCTGTATGTGTTGTGTGTGTCTGTGCGTGCGTATGCATCTGTGTGTGTGTGTGTGTGTGTGTGTTTGTGTGTGTGTGTGTGTGTGTTTGTGTGTAAGCATCTTGTATACGTGCATGTGTGTTGGCATAATAATTCGAACAGTTAAAACCCTTCCCATAAAACATTTTCTACCTGTCAAAATGTCCTGATGGACATCAAGATATATGGTATAATAGGAATTATAGAAAATCTGCTCTTTCATTGGAAGCAGCTATAATAGTTTGTTCATCTAATAATGTAGATATATGTATAATCTTTCTTTTTTGAGGCTCTTTTCAAAGGATATATGCAACAAGTTGGGAAAACTGCTTATATTATATACCTGAACACACTATTATTATCTATTCTCTTCTCGGCTAAATGTGTTGTCAGATGTTCCTTTTAGAATATAAAATACATTGAAATAAACACAGGGCTATTTAAAAACCGGGAAATGTATTCTGAAAAGTGTTACAATATTTTGTAGGCTATGATATTACTTCAGAGAAAGGCGGAAATTGTTCTTTTCATAAACCAAATTTCAAAGGATTTGTTCATATATTTCAACGAGATACATTTATCATATCTGTGTCCCTTTTCTTTTTATGAGGTACACATTATAAGGAAAGTGTACGAAGATGCTCGAAAATGGAGATACCATTGTAATATGACAGACTTTTTTTAAGTAGTCTTCAATTAGGTTATGTAATATATCAGAAATTCATTCATAGTCTTTATAAATACGTTAAGGTATTTTTCATTAATGATAAAACCTTCGACGCCTCCGGAAATGTTTACAATCAATTTATCTTATTTCGTTCTTTCAGCTTAGAAAAAAAAAAAAGAAACAAACACACATACACACACAACTTATACCTTTCGTTCACAAACATTAAACTTAGAATAAAATTTACAATCAAATGTGGACGAATTTCTCTGCGGAGATATGTATAATTATATGAAAATACTGCTGCAGAGAATTTGTAACAATGTTTGTATGCATACGTATATATGCATGTATGTATCCATATAATTGTACATATCAGAACTACATTTGTATATACATATATATATATATATATATATATATATATATATATATATATATATATGATTCCATGTATATGTGATATGTGTGTGTGCGCGCAATTGTGTGCGTACGTATATATGTATACTTAAGCTGACCCCAAACAAGCTACACTTACTTTACAATATAAGCGCACATGTGTAATTTGGATTATGTATCCAAATTTTAAAACAATGTAAAAATGTGAATACTAAAGATAGGATTTGTCGAGCTTTGGATGTGATCGGTAACTAAGATGCTTTGTGGTATTGAATGTAGTTCTTGCCGTGTCAGATGTGATAAACATCAAAATACGCGTAATACATGGCACTCGTTCTGTTCTAGTATATGGAGATGTAAAGAAAAGTTTCCTGTCCCAACTTCCAAATATTCAATGTTTGGGAATTGCAGATTACGCTGCTATGATAGCGACAGGTAACAAACAATTTACCAATTCTATCATTAAAAAGACGTCTGCACAATCACAACAGCATGCTCAAGTAGCAGTGGTATCATAGTAAAATTAGATGAAGGAACCTTTCGACGAACAGCGAAACGATGTTTTGTACTTGATATGTTCCCACAAAAAGTGATTCTGTCATAAAGATAAGTCCACATATCTCTTCAAAGCTTTAAATGCAAGATTGCTGCCAGCTTCAGCGTTTCTCTTTGTTCACAATACAATCTTAATAATGTTAAATTTGGGTTCTGCTTCCAAAGGTTTAGACTAGGAACAACAAATATTAAAGAGCCGTGGCAGTACTCAAAACACAAACAGCGTTACTTTTATTTTTAAGTGGTCAATGCAATCAGTAACTGTCATCCAGTTTCAAATAGAACAACATTCATCAAAATGTGGGAAATTAATCACCGATCATTATATGCGGGGAAATAATCGTGACGATTTAGTTTTGTTTAGGCAATAATTCAATAAATTACCTATTTTGTTTCAGTTATGTAACGCAATGTCCGTGTTTGCATTTGTGTAATACTTTCGTTCGCGAAATGTTTTCATCATTAGCTTCGTACGAATCAAGTCCAGACTCTTCCAACACACTGTTTACATTAGACGGAAAATTTAACAGTAGGATGATGCAAGTAAAAAAATATCGTTGAATATTTTTGTATATTATTGCTCTCTCTCTCTCTCTCTCTCTCTCTCTCTCTCTCTCTCTCACTCTCTCACACACACACACACACACACACACACACACACACACACACAAACGCAAACACATAGACATATACATTCATACATACGTTCAAACACAATATAAGTTTGTACGTATGCATATGTTCATGTGTTTGTGAGAGAGAGAA
>NC_068987.1:99862607-99869371 GCF_001194135.2 Octopus bimaculoides
TCAAACACAATATAAGTTTGTACGTATGCATATGTTCATGTGTTTGTGAGAGAGAGAAAGAGAGAGAGAGAGAGAGAGAGAGAGAGAGAGAGAGCAAAAATATACAAAAACATTCAACGATTTTTTTTTACTTGCATCCTAGTGTTAAATCCTCCATTTAATGTAAACAGTGTGTGGGAAGAGTTTGGGCTTCATTCGTATGAAGCTAATGACGAAAACAATTCGCGAACATAACGAAAGTGTGACGCTTGCAAATGCAAACACGGACATTGCATTATATAACTGAATCAAAATACACACTCACACACAAACATGTTAGTCTTATGTTATGCTTAATCGTACCTCAGACTCAAATGTGATACAGCTGAATTCAAACCTGAACATTATGACTTTTTGGTGTGTCTGGGAATATATTATGTAACGGGCTGTTATTTATTTATTTATTTTTATTTATTCATTTATTTTGTCATATGGTGCAATCGATGCGTTTGCATAGATGTTCCCTCGTATGAGGTGAAACATGAGTGAATTGAATAGTATAGAGTTTCAATTGAAGATATTCCAAGTAAATTTGTTAGTGATAGAATAGAGATTCCATAGTCTCTAGATTGTGCTGTTGTATGTCTTGAAAATTGGGAAAATTGTAGTATATCAGCGTTTTGGTGGCAATGAAAATATCAGTTTACGCAAGTTGTTGATAAGACTAAATGGACATTCTTTTTAAATTTAAGCAGCAATGTTATCGCACCAAACCTTATGCCAGTCTCAGGCGAGGAGAATCACATTAGTAATTCCCTTTCTTATGGCAAATGGTTGAGATTTAAACCCATATTCTAATATTAAGATTTCCTAAGTGACATAACATCTAAGCAATTTTTTGGAAAATGTTTAATCGATATCATCAATACCTTATTGATGACAAAGAACGCTTACATGATGTTAGGCTGACAAAGAACTTCTGAGTCCCTCTTACTACTTTTACTGAAACAGATAGTGAAAAGTAACATAATTTGCATGAATTCGAACTGTTTGGAGACCCACTTGGAAGATTGATTATTGTCAATGAGTATACACTATTTAGAATATCTCTCGTAGGTGTATTAGTTCAACCCTTGGATTAGCAAACCTTTCATGTTATTCACGTGTATCTCTTATTTCATTTCATCTACGTTCCTCCTCATAATATTTTCATATGAATGTTCAAGAATTGTTTTGTATTACTCTGCATGTATCTCACTATGTTGTCTTATTCAATCCAGTTTCTCACACTAATTCTGATTAAATTTCTGCAGAGGCATTTCCAATACGGGATCGTCAGAACCAAATGAGTTTCCAGGCTTCCATTTTCACTTTACAATGATTATTTACTTCATACAGTAAACAATTCAAAGAGACGAACGCACTAAATGGACCACCTGCTCCTCTTGCATGTCCGCATAAATATATGCTCATAGACAAACATGTGCACATAGATGTGTCAAAGAGAAAATGAGTTCAAATACGGGAAAGAAAATGAGAAAGAGAGGGAATGAAAGCACTTCAGAAATGTTATGAGGCTATTTATGAAAAACTTTCACTGTGTCTAGTTAGAAAATGGACTCTGATTCGCACTCATATTTAAAATAAATGCACAGAAATTTATTAACACAAAAAGGATACGACTTACAGAGGTAAAACAATTAAGTGAGATAACATAACGGAATGTTTAATATAATTAATGTAACTGAATGTTAATTGAATTTTCCCACAATGTATATTTAGTTAGTTGGAGGTTCTCATTTTTCTGCGACAAAAAAAAAAAATGTAAGAAAAACGATCTGGTTCTTTTTATACTGTTTTTGTTAATATTTCTTCTTTTTTCGAAAATGTCCAAGACTAACCGGTAGGATGTCTGGTGTTTTGGCTAACATACAATGAGTAATATATACTCCAAAAATGTATTTATGCCAACTAATGTTCAATTGTGTACACTTAAATATATACTTAACCGATGAAACTTTAACACAACACCTAAGCTAATCCCAAGCTGCAACTCGCATTTAAATTAATGATTTCAATATTACTTATTTGTTTACTCATAATAATTCTTTTCTGCCTGGTAATTATTTTTCTTAGCTTCCTAATAATCTACGCATTAACTACGTTACCGAAACTTCAAATTCTATATAATCACTTAATAGACAAGTAGATGCAAGTATACATGCTGTAGCCTGCCGAAAATATCTAATTTATTATAATTATGATTTTACATTCAAGTACAAATGACTTTCTATATAGCTGCCATTGCTCCAATGAGTCGGTAGGAAGAGCTCGAATTTCAACAAATGAAGTGAAAGTTCATGTAATAGGAGGTGAACAGGAATAGAAAGGAACTTTAGAGGTATTTGAAATGGTTGGCACATCCCCTGCAAGGGTGATATTGTCGATATGTTTACAATACATTTCGACTCATCATGTTGGTGTATTATTTCAACCCGCGGATCAGCAACTATCCAACAAATTTATCAGTAAAGATATTCCAGACGTCATTCCCACCCCTCTTTTGTCCAAACATTGGATCGCATCGACTAAAATGTCTTTGGCCTTTTGAAAGAAAGCGACATGTTCTGAGTGAGAAATGGCTGTTACATGTTACATGTATCAAAGGCGTAGGGGATCTCACGTTCATTCACTCTAGACAAGTAAGAAACCATGGATCCCAATAAATATTTTTTTGCTGTACATACGAAAACATATGCAGACATACACGTATGCAAATATATTCACACATACGTTCACACGCACACACACACACACACACACACACACACACACACACATATATATATATATATATATATATATATATATATATATATATATATATATATATATATATATATACATGCATGCATACATACGGACATACATACGTACATACATGGGAATGTAGATATATATTTGTTCCTAAACATACGCATAATAATAGCCTCCCGCATATCCTGACGGACTGTAACATTTTCCCCGCACTGACACAGAAACTATTGAAGGTGCCGAAGCAGACCGGTGTTTTTGCCGGCTTTGGTGATTTCTGAGAGGATGCCGTCTTTTCCCGGACCCTTGCCACTGGCCAGGGAGTCAATAGCCTTGGTGAGCTCTGCTATAGACGGCAGACTGTCAAGTTCGCACATGGCTGGCAAGATCTTCACTCCCTCAATTATGACCTCAGCGACTGTGTTCTCCAGTGAGTAGAGATGCTGGTAGTACTCCACCCATCCATTCATTTGCTTGCTTTGGTCTTTCATGAGATCTCCAAGAGTTGATTTCAGAGAGGCTGACTTGGTTGCAGATGGACCGAGGGCCTTCTTCAAACCGGCATACATCCCATGGGTGTCGCCATTGTCAGCTGCTGACGGGATACTCTGACAGATGTCCTGCCAATGGCTATTTACACAGTGTCTGGCATTCAGTTGTCTTTTATTTCTTGCCCTTCTGAGTTTTTCGAGTGACTTTGTGAAAGATTCGCTCTTGTATTGCATCAGGACTGTGCACTTTGTTTCGATAACTGGTTCCAGCTCTGAGAGCCCAGCACCGAACCAATCTGGGTTTTGCCTTTCACTCATGCCGAAAGTATCTATTGATGTGGTATACAAAGCTTCCCTGATGTAATTCCACCTACTTTCAGCAGAGGAGGATGGGCAGCTACTGAGGACAACCTTGATAGAAACAGCATTTTTGCAGTGTAGGGTTCGAGGTTCTGGCAGTGTTAATGCGTGGTCGGCCCATTTTCTTGGAGTGATGGACTATTTTTTAGGCAGAATCCTCACCCTGCTTCTTATTACTGACCGTGGCGATTGTAAAAATTACCGTGGAATATTTCTTCTCAGCACTGTTGGAAAGACCTTTGCTCGTGTTATCCTGTCCAGGCTACAACTGCTTGTTTCTCGAATTTATACTGAATCGCAGTGTGGCTTTAGAAGAAGCAGATCAGCTATTGACATGATATTCTCCATACGCCAACTTCAGAAGAAGTCCAGAGAGCAGAAAATGCCATTATATATGGCTTTCATTGATCTGAAAAAGGCCTTTGACTTGGTAAGGCCTCTTCATCCTGCTTCAAAAAATTGGATGCCCACCAAAGCTGCTAAGGATCATCAAATCTTTCCATGATGTTATGAAAGGGTGCATACAGCACAATAGTTCAACATCAGCCGCCTTCCAAATAAAAACAAAACAGGGTAAAGCAAGGCTGTGTCCTTGCTCCTACATTATTTGGCATCTTCTCGCTGCTGATGTCATACGAATTTGAGATATCCGATGATGGAGTGTTTCGGCACAGTAGACGTGACGGGAAACTGTTCAATCTCTCGGGTCTGCGTACCAAGACTGAAATGAGAAACGTCCTGATCAAGGAAATGCTCATTGCTAGATGTGCCGCTCTTCTATCACACACAGAAGAAGCCCTGCAAAGGCTCAGCAACTGCTTTGAGCAAGCATGTAGCGACTTTGGCTTAGTTATCAGCCTCAAGAAGACTAACAGCATCGGTCAGGCTACATCGGATATCCCAAATATACATATTGGAGACGACAGACTACAGGAGGTAGAGAAGTTTACCTATCTTGACTTTATCGTCACCTATAACCTATCCCTTGATGCCGAGCTCAATATACCCATGGGTAAGGCAGCACCAAACGACCATGGGACAACAATAAGTTGACCAAGACCACAATAATGAAAATTTACCAGGCATGTGTACTTAGCACTCTACTGTACGGCAGTGAGACCTGGACGCCATACACACGCCAAGAGCTTCGCATAAATATAATTCACCTGCGATGCCATCGGAAAATCCTTAGCATTAAATGGCAGAATCATATCCCCAACAGATATGTCCTCAAGCAAGCAGGAATACTAAGCATGTTTGCACTCCTCACACAAAGACGCATGAAATGGCTTGGACATGTTAGTTGTATGGAAGATGGCAGAATCCCCAATGACATACACTATGGAGAACTTGCTAGGGGGCACTAGGTATGTTAGAAGACCGTTCTTACGATACAAGGCTGTTTGCAAAAGGGACATGAAAGCTTGCGACATCAATATTAGCAACTGGGAAGCGGTTGCCAGCAACCGTGGATATTGACGACGCACCATAGACGAGGGAACACAAACGAGTGACAGAGGGAGAGAGGAGAAATGGAAAGACAAGAAAAGATGTCAACATGAACCTATGGAATTTCAACCAGCCAAGCAAAGACTTCGCTAGATTTGCGGCACCTGCCACAGGGAGTGCCTGCCCAAGATAGGACTACATAGCCACAGATGATGTATTAGGACATGAAATGTAAAAACCGGACTATATTAGTTTATGCGCATCTCCATTGTCTCCCGAGACAAAAAGGATGACAACAACAACAAATATAAGCATAAAAACAAATATACACACGCGCGTGAATACGTAAACATACAGATAGAGACAGGGAAAGAGATGGAGACACTGAAAGAGAATGGGAAAGCCAGATACAGGCAATGGCAAATAGGCAAAGAGTGAGAGAGAGAAAGTGTGGGTTTATTTGGCAGAACAGGATAGGAAATCACCAAAATATATTTATCTAAATAGAAAGTAGATAAAATCATTTCGTGTGAACTTTTCTTTTACAATCCATAAATAAATAACCAATAATAAGAATACTAGCATGCTATGCCAACACTCTTATATATGTAAAATAATCCCATGCCTTCTGTAGTAACTTATAAAATTAAATTTTTATTTTGATGCATCATATGAGGAAGTTTTACAGTGTCAACATTTCGAGAATTATAAAATGTAATTGATGTATTCTTGGTATTTCGCTTGGAGACTAGTAAATAAATGCGTTCAAACACAACGTTTCACTATTAAACAAATGTATGTTTTCATTCAAATGTTGAAAACTAGTCACATAATGAGAGCAATAATATGATAATTCTATAGAATTTTATTTTAAAAATGCCTTTGAGTATGTTAATGTTTCGGAAATTACATTTAATATATTCCAATGGAAGCTGAAATGTTAGCCCACTGGTCGAAATGCTTAGCAGTACTTCGTTTGTCTTTACCTTCTGAGTTCAATTTCCGCCGAGGTCGACACTGTCTTTCATCTTTTCACGGTCGATAAATTAAGGACCAGTTGCGCACTGGTGTCGATCTAATCGACTGGCCCTCCTCCCCCAAAATTTCGGGCTTTTTGCCTAGAGCAGAAAAGAATGTACGGTGGGTCTAGTCTATATTTAAATTGAAGCGGGGTGAGAATATCTAGAATGCAGCTGTTACGAAATATTCTGAGGCACACAGGAGAATCTGTATATATAGACATTCGGGCCAGATTTGACATTTCATGTGTCATTTTGAACCAGGAATACCATGGTGTACTCGGAATAGCTCGATGTACAATTAAGAGCGTTGAAGAGCATAAAAATTAGTGTTGCAGTTACATGACATGGAATAAATGAAGCTATCGTAATATTAGAAAAGTGTTCCCGATACAATGATGTTCGCGCCGGCTATCAAATTGCCGTTTTGAGATCGTGGTGGCAAATGATGGTGGATATTTGGGTAACCTCTTATCTCCCAGCGTTCATGGGAGATGATATATTTTGAATAAATTTAATAACTTTACCTTTGGATGAGATGCTACCTTTTCATTTTCTGTTATTCAAACAGTCAAAATTAGTGCTAATACACTGTATACACCGTCACACACAACAGACAGCGTTTTCTATCAACAGATTAATTGTGTATATA
>NC_068987.1:99869942-99871634 GCF_001194135.2 Octopus bimaculoides
GGGATCGTCGGACTCTTACGCGAATTGTTAGAAAGAATCACAAAGGTACAGCTCCCAAAAATCACTGCAGAGCTTAATGACCACCTCGAAAACCTAGTTTCCACAAAACATTTCTCCGGGAGCTGCACAAAGCCGGATTTCAGGGGAGGGCTGCAACCAGGAAACCACTACTTTTTAAAACAAACGTTGCAAAGCGTTTAGAGTGGCGTCAAACCTACAGAATTAGTCCCTAGAGCAGTGGAAGAATGTAATTTTCTCAAACGAGTCATCCTTTACCTTATTTCCGACCACCGGCCGAGTATACGTGTGGAGACAGCCAAAAGAAGCATTTGACCCACACTACCATCTTCCAACTGTTAAACAGGGAGGAGGATCTGTGATGATCGGCGGGGGGATGCTATATCTTGGAAATCCGCCGGGCCAATGGTTTCCCTTGATGGTAGAATTAATAGTCAAGGTTATTAAGCATTTTATCTTGTCAAATTCATCCTATGGTTGCGGAACTGTTTCCGGTGGGAAACGCAATCTTTCAGAATGATAATTAATCGATTCACACAAGTAAGGTTGTTACTGAATGGCACGAATAACATTCTAGTGACGTTGAATATCTTATCTGGCCACCACAGTCCCCTAGGTCTCAGTGTTATTGAACATTTATGGTGAATTTTAGGATAAACAAGTAAGGGGTCGATATCCACCACTATCATTGCTACAAAAACTGGAAACTGTTTTAGCTGAAGAATGGACAAAAGTTCGTTTGGAAACAATTCGTAGAATTCCAGCTGTACTTATTGCCAAAGGCGGTTCTACCCCATATTAAAATAAATTTGTTTGAAATTTTAAGGTTTTCCATTATTTTGTCCAACCCTTCTATATATACATGTGTGTATGTGTGTGTATGTCTGTGTAGTCTAGGGATTGTTTGACTTTGGGTACTTTCTGTGCCTGTGAAATTTACCCTGGGTGGACCCATAACCTCACTTGCTGCACATAAATGCGTTACTGGAATGGTTACAACGTCTAGAATTTCTATGAAAGTAGGAGTGTTTCCGGTTGCCGTTTCTAATCAAATGTTATTGAATCTCACAATGTAGAGAGCCGATGCAGCAAATATTCTGCTTCTGTCCCACGCACATAGCAGCCTAAAATGAAATGTTTTGCTCATAAATCACAAGACGAATCCCTGTCCGGAAATAAATCCCACATGCATGCGATTGTGAGTGAAAAACTCTAACCACTAAAATACGCGCCTTCACACACAAACAACTGCCACACAAACACACAAACTCACACACACACACACACACACACACACACACACACACACACACACACACACACACACACACACACACACACACACACACACATACAAATATATAAACAAATTAGGCAGTAGTGTAGGTAGATTTGATTTAACCGAACGTCTCTGCGTGTTAGTGTGTACATGTGGTAATTGTGTAATTTTCATCTAACAGTCTATTAAACTAACTTGTTACTTAGTCTCTATAGCCTCGAATGGATTGTTAGGTCTGACTTTGAAACTTGTACACACCAGACCACTTTTTCTGTCTACATATTAATTGTATTGAACGACAAGGTGTATATGACTGTCTAGACAAAGAATGTAAAGAAATGTATATCGATGACGTCTATAAAACAGATGAGTATGAATATACCTTTATATATATA
>NC_068987.1:99871825-99873285 GCF_001194135.2 Octopus bimaculoides
ATATATATATATATATATATATATATATAAACATTTAGTTAAATATATTCAATGAGAATATTATATACTGAATATATATTGAGTGCTCTGTTGTATCAAATTATTAATGTATTTAACACGAGCGATTGTATATATATTTCATAACATATTACTATTAATATCGTGAAATCAAAATTGTGGCTGCGTGGTAAGTAGCTTGCTTACCAACCACATAGTTCCGGGTTCAGTCCCACTTCGTGGAATCTTGGGAAAGTGTCTTCTACTATAGCCTCGGGCCGACCAAAGCCTTGTGAGTGGATTAGGTAGACGGAAACAGAAAGAAGCCCGTCGTATATATGTATATATATATATATATGTATATGTGTGGGTTATGTTTGTGTGTTTGTGTTTGTCCCCCCAACATCGTTTGACAACCGATGTTGGTGCGTTTACGTCCCTGCAACTTAGCGGTTCGGCAAAAGAGACCGATAGAATAAGTACTAGGCTTACTAAAGAATAAGTCCTGGGGTCGATTTGCTCGACTAAAGGCGGTGCCTATGTACTGTTAGTTTTTCCCTCATTAACTGTGTATTAATGTCTCACGTTTTGAGGGACTAAATAAGTAAAAAAAACTACCAAAAATAAGCAACATATTTACCGAATTGATTGAGAAACCAGTGGTCTACCGTGCAGTTAAATGTTTTTAAGAGATAAATTTTGAAAGCTGCATTCCCTCGCTTTCAGTAAATATGAAGCTTATTTTTGGTAGTTTTTGACTTATTTAGTTCCTCGAAACGTGAGGCATTAATATCTATCTATCTATCTATCTATCTATCTATCTATCTATCTATCTATCTATCTATCTATCTATCTATCTATCTATCTATATATCTATCTATTTATCTAGCTAGCTAGCTAGCTATCAATCTAGCTATGTATACTTATGAGGCAAGCAGTGACGTTATTCGTTGTTCCTAATACAAGATGGGAAAAGGCAAAATATTATTCCAAGCCATCAAGGGCAAGAGGAAAGACCGCGCTAGAAAGATTTTGAACAAACTCAAGCATCCCCTTCAGCTGAACATGTTTAAATAACGAGACCGTCCAGAAAGTTACGGAGATTCCGAAGATATCTGGAGGCCGTTGTGGAAGCCAACGCCGAATTTATTGAATAAATTCACTCTTTAGATATTTTTATCTAATGTCTGTAAATATATCTGTTAAAACAAGAAGCCAGTGCTATTTTCATTTTTGCGTAATTTAGACTACAATTTATCCACTGCACCCTGTATATATAAATATTTGAAGAAATGAGTAGAGATGGCTTTGGCGGGGATAATTTTTATTTTAATGGTAATGTTTCCATGGAAACATTATCATTAAAAGAAAATGTATCCACCCAAAAGCCATATCTACTCGGCTTTCCAAATATATTATACTGTACCAAGAAAGATTTTGTTTATTATTCTACTATATATATA
>NC_068987.1:99873634-99877004 GCF_001194135.2 Octopus bimaculoides
ATATATATATATATATATATATATATATATATACATACGCACACACACACATATTTCTGTAGGACTCTAACATATACTTGCATTTGTAGCTATCCACCTATTCACACACACGCGCACACACGCACACACATACATACACAACTGCGTGTGTGAGTGAGCACGTGCGTGTATGTGTATGTATTATAAACATACTCACAGATGTACCGTTGCCGTTTTCTTACCAAACCGAATTTTCGCTGGATCTCACCTTGGAAGCTGTATGTCAGAAAATTACGTTAGTTTGTGTTATTATTCACAGGAGTTGAAGAAATAGCCAGAAGGATTTTGGTATGAAAGACATAATAGGAAACACAAAGTAGAAATATGAAGAGAAGGCGTGTAAAATAGAGAGTGAAAACGACGTGAGAATGTTTGACATGCAGTCATCAGAAAGGAGGATCGTTAAGAGAAAACTATAGATGGAGCAGACTTGGTGAAATCAAATGCTGAAAGCGAGAAATATTTTGATGGAAACAAATTGCTGAGTCGTAGAGAAATGGGTGAATTCTGAGGACCGGGTTAGCTAGCAGGTTCAATAATGAGACACTTCTCAAAGATAAATAAAATATTTACGGTAATTTCCAAACACGCAGTTACCGTCATCTATTGCGTTATAAAAGACATATGTTAACATATTGTTCAATATTGTCAATGAATTTAAGTTGGTGAGCTGGCAGAAACTATAGCACGCCGGGCGAAATGCTTAGCGGAAATTTTTCTGCCGTTTTGTTCTGAGTTCAAATTCTGCCGAGGTCGACTTTGCTTTTCATCTTTTCATGGTCGATAAAATAAGTACTAGTTGAGTACTGGAATCGATCTAATCGACTGTCCCATTAACCCCACCATAGTTTCGGGCCTAGTGGCTAGAGTAGAAAAGAATATTTGTCAATGAATTTAAAAACCTTCTTCACTTTTAGTTTGAGATGCACAATGCGGGGAGTAGAGTGAGAGACAATAACTCCAAGTTATAAGACTATATGTCTTTCTAATTTCGTGACAGGTGACTAGCTGAGAAAATTTTAATTAGAAGTAGAAAAGAAATGAATATTTTTCAATGAATTTAATTATGCATTTCAATATTGACTTTAGACGTATTCTTCATGAAACAAATGTGATATGAAGTTAAACGTTTAGCAGACGATAACGTATTCATGTTTGCCAATAAATGATAAACAGGAATACTGTGGTTGTTTCAGGAAAAATTCGGTTGAAACACTGTTTAACAACTATCTGTATTCAGGTATGCATGTGTGTGTATGTGTGCGTGTGTGCGTCTGGGAGATAGAAAAGGAGTAATATGAAGCACAAAGAGAGAATGTGGGGTAAAGACAAAGTAACAATGAGATGCAGATAAGAAATTAAATAGGAATAATGTAGATAGATGGATAGATGGGTAAATAGACAGACATATAGGTAGATATAGTGACTGTGTGTTTGTGTGTGAGCGTGTGCATATGGGGAAGTCAACTTATGTCTGAATATGACCACTTCCTTCCCTCAGTAAGTCCATGTTAATGATTCGAGAGACTCAAATCCTGTACATGAAATTGTTTTTAGTGCATAAAGCGTCACACAGCACTGAAGCACTTTTTCAATGCAATCAGCTGAAAGACAAGCGATTGAGACAACCAGAAATGGGCTGCAGTTCAGCTGCTGTTATTTTTATGTGAGTTTACTTTCTCCTAGAAAGAAATTCTAACGAGTACTAAGAGTCCTTCACTACTATTGGTTCCCATGCTAGTTAACTCACAGCTGGGACTCTAACGGGTTCTACAACTCCGGGTCAAAATAGACTTGAGAACAATAGTATCTGAGAAGTGGTTCTTCAAAGCTATGGAACTTCCGTAATGGAATCGATACACTGAGAGAAGATTTCGCATGACAAACAGTTAAAACATCTAGCAATGCAGCTACGAAGTACTTTGAATAGAATAATAAGTATTGTCAGAATGTTTCGCTATCTTATCACCTCAATCTGTAGCGACTCATCCTAAATAGAACTCAATAAAAACAGAGAATACAGAAAATGGGAAAAATACTTCATACATAATTTAATACATAACACTCATTAATGTATTCTTACTTTCTTTATTATTATTATATTGCTTAAGATAAGTTAAAAGGAAAACAAAACTAGTAATAGATTTATAATTTTGTATAAAGGAAACTAATACAATGAATGTGCGATTGAATTCTATTTTTGATTAATTTACATAAGACATTATTTTCACTTTGTGACCAGACACAGTTATAACATGGCTCTATAATGTTATTCTTATCTGAAATACAAGAGGAAACAAATAACATAAATGCAATATAAAATATAAAGCGCTCATGTCTATATATTTAAAACCTGAAACTTAAATATATTTATATGAAATTATAGCAAATATAGAAACATCAATAGTTTAAATACAAAACAAATGAACTGAATGAAACAATGTTTCAATGGATGCCAGAAACTTAAGATTCGAATTATCTATATATATATTCTATAGTTGCTTGTGTCTTTATTTATCTATTTATTGAGCTGCAAATAGTAGGTTGGAATTAATCGATAATAATTTTGAATTCTGCTCGAATATCATTCGCCCGTTTACGTCATTTCTTCCTTACCATGTATATGGTGAATATATCTTCATATTCAAGTGGCTCAACCTGGCTGGCAGTAAATAATACTCGCAATATTTGTGTACCTTAAGCAATATCAATTTCATGTAATAAGTTGAAGAGTCCAGTTGAATATATTTTATAGGTCATGAACTTATTAAGCTGCTGGCATGACTCCATTGTGTTTATTCTGCTACTACATCGACAAAACGCCATAACATATAAAAGAATTCAATCCATTTAATATTCATAATGTATTATGGTATGCATTGCATGCTATTGGAGTTGAGGGTCTTTCATTTTATTTTCTTCATTTCCTTGCCCACGCTGTCTTTACACATGCTGGTTTAGATAATAAATGGATATGCATTATAAACTTAAACGTGTAATAACATACTTTAGACTAGGAATAGCCCAAACTGCCGAAAATAAATTGCACAATATAATTCAAATCAACTCCAGAGATTTATTAGGGTCAGTAATAATAATAATAATAATGATGATGATGATGATGATGATGATAATAATAATGATGATGATGATGATGATGATGATGATAATAATAATAATAATAATAATAATAATAATAATAATAATAATAATAATAATAATAATAATAATAATAATAAGCCTCCCCACCAGAAATTACCAAAAACACATAATGAAAAGAAATATAACAAGTAACTGTAGAATATGTGGAGATCGACAAGAAACAATAAAT
>NC_068987.1:99877402-99884727 GCF_001194135.2 Octopus bimaculoides
AATAGAGATAACTCGAATGTGGAATCTAAAAACAGAAACAATTCCTATCATAGTAGGTGCCTTAGGTATAATAAAAAAAATATTCAGACAAATACATAACAAAAATACCAGGACTTACAAATATATATAACATACAGAAAATTGCACTACTGTGTACTGCACACATTCTACGCAAAACACTTTCAATATAGTAAACATAAGAGCACCACAGCAAACCACAGCACATACCCAAGGCGCACAGAGCTGCGCTCGGTAGTGAAGTGAAAGCACGTTATAAAAATAAAACTACTGAACAATAATAATAATAATAATAATAATAATAATAATATCGGCAGCAACAAAAACAACAACAACATTAATAATAATTAGAGGTCGGATGGAATGTCTCTAAATATTGGTCGGTACTATAGCGATGTATAAAGCAAATTAAAGTCAGCGTGTGAAATATTTGAAAGGAATACAGTAGATAAAATTGTAAAAGGGATTGACACCGGAAATCAGATTGAGCCACCCTGCCTGGGTTTCGTTGAGAAGCAGGATGTGTCCATGATGAACTGTGACTTCTATCGTTTAAAAATTGGAGAAAAGGTGGGACAAAAATTAATACATTACCCGGGGAGTGCTAATAGATTGAATTCAATCAGAGTTGAATATATATGGCCAATAAAAAGGAGTTAGTAAAGGACGTCCAAGAATGTCAGCAACGAGAGATATTGAAAACAAAAGAGCAAAGATTATGTGATCCGGCTAGAATAATACGAAATAAATATTGGTAAACAGGTTTATAACTGGAAATAATTCGGAGAAAATTATACAATGCAGAAGAACGTTGCATTGTTAATAGTGAAGAAGAGATGGACACCGATTCAGTTCTTCAAATGCCAGGAGTCAAATGCATCAAATAAATGGTGAAACAGACAAAGCTACATGCACAACAATTAGGGAATATAGTCAAATATTCTTGAACAAGATATGAAGGAAAGAGAAAACTCACATCGCTGACGCAGACTGTCTACGCAACACGAAAGAGATCAATATAAATCCTCAGTAAGAACATATTAAGATAAACAGGAAGGACGTTTAACGTGTAAGTTAAAGGATAAGCAATTGGAAAGTTGTAGTCCCGATGGAGCTCAAGAGTATAGGGTGAAAAAAAGTTCATGGGTACATGTAAGACCGTTACTTGAAATCCACACAAAAAACCGAGAGGCGTCAAGGAAATGCACTGTATAATGAAATAATATAAATAAAATTAAAAATTATAAATACAAAATAAAAAAAGAACTAGTAGAAGAAGTATATACATATCAGGGAAATGTCCTTTTATCATACTGTTACCTGGAATACTGGCGAGCCCAGCGGAGCTTGAACTCAGAACGTGAAGACGGACGAAATGCCATTAAGAAATTCGCTCGGTGAGCTAACGATTCTTCCATAATAATAATGATGATGATGATATGATGGTTTATTTTATAAACCACAAATGGTTTACACTAAGTCAAATATTAAGGAGGGCACAGGACAAAACATTCTATGTGTACGTGTGTGCGTGCGTCTGTGTGGCAAAAGGAGAGTATCTGGCTCCTTCGTATAACCAGTACTCCGTGTAGGGTGTACAGTGTAGACTTAGAATGCAAGTAACCTAGGAGTAGAAGCACTCAGAGTTCAAAACTAGGAAAGCAAGGGGTCTGATGCTTTGGCGGACTACCTTGACAGAGATGGTGTCTCGATAAAAATGCCGGTTGGTAGTAACTTAAAAATACACCTCATTTGTGATTGAAAATCCCAACCAAGATAGATGACGATAACGGTGTGCACGGGACTAGAAATAATGGTGAAGATACCGCACACCGCAGTTACCACACTATGCATCAAGGTGGGTCCTGTCGTGATCCAGCTATTGCTTACCATTCTACAGGACATAAGAGGAGTAAAGAAGTAAATGTGATGCTTATGGAATATTACTACCAAGTGGATGCGAATGGCGTGCCTGTCAGAGGGTACAGAAAGCGAATGTACAGTGAAAGGAAGGCAATGGAACTGTTCGAAATTACTGAACAGCGGTTACGTGCAATACGAAAGAGTAAATGATTAACAGAATTGGAGCTAGAAGATATTAAAAGGAGGACACCAGATGAGGATGCGCTTGACACAAATGAAACTGATATAGTGGAAGAGATGGACAACTGTTCGCAAGAAAGAATTGTGAAAGAACTTAGATCATTGGCTTCTCACACAATGAAAATCGATTAATAATAGACATAATTTAGGGTCTATAAAGTACAGAAAAGACAACTTATGTGCGGCTTTAAGAAGGTTAATCACTACAGACAAAATCAAGTGACGAATATAGTCGATAACGTAGAGAGACACATTGAAGGAAACAAAATCACACAAGCGAAAAATCTTATTAAGGCTACTAGTAGGATTGTTGCGGAAAGGATTGGATTGAGAACTACTGAGAATAGAACAGCAACGGATAGAAAAGGAAATAAAAATACTGTAATGGAAAAGGAGAATTTCTAAAGATGTAAACTCTTGGAACAGTGTAGTGTCAATACTTGTGAGGAAAAGAATTGGAGAATTGAAGGATGAATGGAAATTCGAAAACAGTTGGAAAGAAGTAGGGTGTAGATGCGAACGGCCTGAATGTTGTAATTTAAGAACTGAAGCAGCCCATGCATGCAAAAAAAGCAAAGCTAACTAGGTTTAAACAACAGATTAAACAATACCAGCAAGACAAATCGCTTCGAACCGACCAAATAATAATAATAATAATAATAATAATAATAATAATAATAATAATGATAATAATAATAATAATAATAATAATAATGATAATAATAATAATAATAATAATAATAATAATAATAATAATAATAATAATAATAATAATAATAATAATAATAATAATAATAATAATAATAATAATAATAATAATAATAATAATAATAATAATGTCCGGTGCTTACTTCCTAACTTTTTTTTTATCGTACATTTAAATGTGTTATTACAATAAAAGGCACGTTTACATATTCTGTTAGTCAGGGAAGAAGGAAAGACAAAATGTTCGCACAAAATTGGAGATATTAAAGTTCCTAAATTTTTTGAGATGATCATTTATTTGTATGTCAAAAGCTGTAGATATGTAAGTTCTTTAACTTATTTTGAGGAAACTTCATGATACTCACAGAAAACTGTGCATATTCCAGTCTTTTAGAGTTAATTTTTTTTCAGTTGTCCTGCCTGCCAATATATGCATACTGCACAGCTACATAAACCACAGTAAAACTTTTAAGAACAAACGAAACATTCCAAAATAAAAAGAAATTCAGAATTTGAAAAATTCAACAAGGTGAACATCTCTTCGTCCTACTATTCCCAAAGACTGGAATATCTACAAATCCCTGTGAATATTTTAAATCTCCCGCAAAATAAAATAAAACAGGAAACTTACATACCGACAGCTTTCGAAGACACAAACAATCAGCTTAAGAAACCATTTAATATCTACGAGTATTGTGTGAATACTTATCCTTCCCCCCCTCTCTCTCTCTCTCTCTCTCTCTCTCTCTCTCTCTCCTTTTCATTGCCAAATTCCTACCATATTCTCCAACTGTACAGAGAAACGAACATCTCTGAGGCAGTAGCTCTCATGGCCTCTGAGCCTAACTGACTGGAAGTTTTATCATGAACATGTTTTGTTTTTGTGTTAAAGACCTGCTTTAGCAAATATGCTAATCAATACCACTGATTTGCTTGTCAGCTGTTTGAATTTAATCGCTTGAACATTTCCCTTGTTAGCTTACAATATATGCATCTCTGATCACGAGCGGAAGTAATGGTTTAGCATCAGTGTCATGAGTTAAGAGGAATTCTGTAGTAGGGTTTGAATTATTCAATTCTGGAAACATGGTTGCTTCATTTTATATCCTTAAACAACTTTTAATCAGGGACCTTTTGAGCGGCATGGTCAACTCCTGCTGAAACAAACCTCTAACTGTGTCCCGCCTGCAAGGTAATGTCCTGTTTATCTTGATGTGAGATCATCACGTCTCGTATATATGATTGTGATGCATGTGACTTATCAGACGGGTAGCCATAATCGGTATATAAGTCTTCGTATATTTCTGGCCCAGTGTCACTCTGATGACATGGGCTGCTCTCTCACTCAACAATAATAATGATAACACCAACAACAGGAAGTAGAAGACGGAGAAGAAGAAGAAGAAGAAGAAGAAGAAGAAGAAGAAGAAGAAGAAGAAGAAGAAGAAGAAGAAGAAGAAGAAGAAGAAGAAGAAGAAGAAGAAGAAGAAGAAGAAGAAGAAGAAGAAAGAGAGGAAGAAGAATGAGAGGAAGAAGAAAAAAAAGAAGAATGATAATGATGATGATCATCATCATCATCATCACCAATGTGATCATGATGATCTGTGCAAAATTTGCACTAATAACCTTGGTTAAATTTACACAAAAAGGGGTTAGTCATAAATA
This sequence comes from Octopus bimaculoides, assembly GCF_001194135.2. Classification (NCBI taxonomy): domain Eukaryota; kingdom Metazoa; phylum Mollusca; class Cephalopoda; order Octopoda; family Octopodidae; genus Octopus; species Octopus bimaculoides. Next base: position 99,881,894 of record NC_068987.1, read on the forward strand.
ACGTAGCGATTCCAGTCTTTACTTATAGCTGTAATGTGTTGAATTGGATTGTCAGTGAAAGAAAATAGACTTATAGAAAAATCGTAAGCTGCTGACTTGTTAGAAGATCAATCACCAAAAGCAGACGTGGATTGTTTTTACCTTCCCAGGGCCCAAGAATGTTGAGGGTTGATTAATTTTAAACCTTTTTAGGAAACCAGAAACGACTGGATACAAAACCTCTTAAAAATCACGATAGGCTTTAAAAGCTTCATTCTATCTTGAAGGAGAGCAAAAAATCTGATACTGAACGATACTCAGTTTGAATATCCTGAGAGATAAGTGGCAGATGTTTTTGCAAAGAAACTAAAATTAATACCAAAGAAAAAAAAAGTGAATGCACGATAGGCTAATAGGTAGGAACAGGAACTTTTGCATGACAAATGTTGGCCCTTCACAAGCAAAATGTTGTTGAACAGAAGCACATCCATCATTGTTGTTGACCAGAAGCACATCCATCAAAGCTCAAGGTAAGATGTGAATGTTTCGTTTAGCTCCTCAGATCAAAGATTTTTTATCCGGAACTACCAAGCCAGTGTCAAGAAAACATGGAGCAGTTAAAAATTGCCAATTCTACAATAATCTCTGGATGTGACGTTTCAACACCGGAAGAGTATAAATCAAGACATGCCAGCGTTGGATAATCTATACACGGGCAAATATATTATGAAATGAAAACTGTTGAAAAACGGTGTAAGCATCACCCTAAGTTTGTAAATGAGGGAGGAAGTGTTACGATTCATATGGAATGCCCTCTACTTATTAACCGAGCAATGAAATAAACCAGGTAAAACTGTTTAAAAGCAAAACGATAAAGTCTGTATATTGCTTGATATGAGTAATACTTGTGATTGTAATATAACGACAAATAAATTAGTCAAGCTTAGATAACTTAAGATTTGATTATTGAAATTGAAACAATGTAGCATCGCAAGTCTGTGACAATACCAGTGAATGTAGAAGCATAATGAATAATCAAAGAGGGTATTGAAAATTGCTTTAGAATGATACGTGGTTTACCATCCCTGCAAGAAGTGTAAGTGTTTAATTTAACTGGTACGTGACAAATATTGAAAAAAATCACTACGGATGTGTGAAGGATAAACGTCCACATAAATATTACGTTGTATGTCACCATATTTGTTTTTATAAATGAATAATCCGATGTGTTTATTTTAATGGTTTGTCAAAATAGGCACACCAGAAGAAAAACAAATACCACCACCGCCACCATCACCGCCGCCGCCACCACAACCACCACCACCACCAACAACAACAACAATTACAACGATAACAAAAAAGCAACAGCAACTATAACACTATTTCCTTTTATAAGCCATAGGATATTGATTGAGTACAATGTCGTATTCATAATAATACTAAGCACATAATAATACTAAACTGTGGCAGACTTTCCTCGAAAAGTAAGATGTATTTGACAGTAACACTAAAGACTCGGTACAACTTACACCATAATAAGTAGCAGTAATAACACTAAACATTCTTCTATATAAGGAAAATATCTCAACGATTTGTTGAACAATTGCATAATGTGATTTAGAGTAGTACAAATCTCACATATCATTGCAGCAGGAATAGGAAAAGCTAATTTAGCAAACAGAGACTTCAGAGAATAATATTCAGAAATAGTAGGTCAAACGAAAACATGCAGAGGAAAAGCACTCTTGCCAGTAGTACAAAACTTTGGGCGCTCTTTCAGATCTTCTGATAGCGAAATATAATTGAAATTTAGAGAAGCGAAAACGTGTAGTTACTAAGAAGAAAATGAAAGAAAATATAAACATTTTTCAAATATCTGAAATAAAGAGAACTGCATAAAATCACAAAGAATACGGAAGTATGAACATTTTTGACGGAAAAATAAAATGGAGATTGATACAAATCCAACAGCAACACAGTTGCACTAATCATAGAGAACGTAAGAGCACTGTAGTATAAATTATAAGATGCTTTAAGACCATATCGCGTAACACGAAGTCTACGACGAAGATGGAGGGATCGAGCGCATCATAAGATCCGAAACAGCTAAAATATTTAAGATGAGCAGGGAAACCTATGGTACTTTCAAAAACGTTTTATACGATAATGATAAAGGCGGATAATATTTCAATGACTTAGTTCGAGGAAACTGTTTCCAAGATTAAAGAATTGGAAATCCTTGAAACTTGCAGCGTGTAAGCTACCTCTCTTCAAGTTCATAAGTAATTTAACAGGAAAAATATTGCAGACAAAATATTAACACGTGGGAATTTTAACTGGCAACTGTTGATGCTGCTGCTTACGGTTGCCTTCAGAGCAAGACAGGGAGAGAAAGAGAGTATGCTAAGAAAGAAAAGTAGGCAGAATTTTCCCTTAAGGGTAGAGAACAATTCAGAGCTTAAAATATTGTTTTCTTTTTCTTTCTTTTTGTCTTTGCTTTATTATTATTATTATGCGGGGTCATATTCTTATAAATGACGGAACATGGCGTCCAATTAAAATAAGAAAAAAATAGTAACATTTTCATAGAGAGACACTCCTCCAATAGGGCAATGTAGGATGGTGCAAGGGCTCATCATTGTTACTGATACACAAAGTAATAGTAATAAAAGAAACTAAAGATTAAAAGAAACATTTGAACATTGTTCAGTCCACGTAGTAATCGGGACAAGGCTTGACATAATTATCATAGGATCGAAGAGAGTAGATATACGAAACATTCTCTATACAATTGTCAACGTACTAATGATAGAATACGAATATATATATATATATATATATATATATATATATAT
>NC_068987.1:99885183-99891905 GCF_001194135.2 Octopus bimaculoides
TTTGTTATTTACACCACCTGTCCTCGTCTGTTGTTGTGTTTTTTTCGTACATTCTCCCATATATATATATTTATATATATATAAATGTATTGTGTTGTATATATATATATATATATATATATATATATATATATAAAACTAAGTACATAATTTTATAAGTATAATTATAAAACTATATTAAGGGCAACTAGCGAGTGTGTATACAACTGTTCATACTTATACACTTTTTAAAATTCAAAAACCTAATTCGTTTATCTTGGCTATGTGTGAATAACCAAATAATTTAGTAGTGAATAATTTTGGTTTATGTGACGCCTTAGATTAATACTTAAAACAAAGTTAAATGCAAGTATACGATATAGGCCATCGATACTCATTCTCGGATGTCGTAGTAATCAGCCACTAATATACTTTTCTGAACTGAAAGCTAAATAAATTATTAAGACTAGAAAGATAAAAAAGTAACAGTATTACTTTATATCGAATACACCATTCAAAGTCTTACATAGAAAGACTATAATTATTTCAAATACGTAAAAATCTTATGCAAATAAAAAAAGGATTATAAAATATCTGTTGTAGGAATATTGAGATATCTCGTAAAAAATACTGAAACATAGCTACAAATATTTATTGAACAATGCGAGAGAAGAAAAAATGTACGATTTTATTTTTTGGGGGCTTCTAAGACAGAAATTATTACACCAGAAAGGCTGAGATCAGTGACATCTGCGAGAGTGGATAAAATAACAGACTTAGTGAAAATATGAAAACCAAAAGAAAACAAACTAATTTTTAAAATAGGGCTACAAAAGTTTTCGTGTTTTTACAGTGCCATAAGAGGACAGTGTTTGGCGAATAGCTGAGTAAAAACAATAAACTGAGTGAAAATTGATGGAATTAGACGAAAAAATTATTTAAGGTGGTGCTGGTTCAAATTTCACATTAATAGGTTCTTAATTGCTGCACCTACGATAAAACCTCCGCAGTACAAACACCCAGATTCTGGCAGAGAATTATAATGCAATTTATAAATGCAACATAAGGGAGGGTTTGGAACAAACAACTAATCACGTTGTCGCTGGTTACCCGGCCTTAACAAAAAATGCATTCATTGAGATGAATGATATATTTAGAGACTTTATATAGATAAAGATATTCAAGGATTTTGAAATAGTAATAAACTGAAGTTATTTAAAGATATGCTCACATGAAATGCACAAAAAGACAATCAAAAGGAAATATTCTGGTACTTACCATTGCAAACGAGGTAATCGAACGTAAAACAGTTCACATTTGTTCAACAGCAACCAGGAAATTAAATTTTGCGTATTTGATGGCATATATCAGACATAACGTGTCTGTTTAATAAGTGGAGAAAATTACACCAGAAATCGAATTTACCAGAACATGTGAGAAGGAAACTGAAATAAACCCTGCTTTACATGTCTTAGGCATTATTCTCTACTCTGGACAATGAAAGAATGCATTATAAATACAACTGAAAAATGATTAGCATCATATTAAATATCCGTTTAGTTTTACCAGCAGGGTGCTTTCTTTTTATACAACGTGTTACAAAGTTATTAGACATGATTTCAGTCTTCATAATAGACACGCTTTTATATAAAATTCAAAGGACGGTTAGGGAACAACCTCATAATATATAAATATATATATATATATATATGTGAGTGTGTGTATGTGTCGTGTGTGTGTGTGTGTGTGTGTGTGTGCTTGTATATGTGTACGTGTGCATGTACGTGTGTGTGTGTGTGTGTGTGTATGTGTGTGTGTGTGCATGTGTCTGAAAATAATTGAACTATTTGATAGAAACAAAAACATAAAATTATTTTTCGTGACAAACATCCATAGTTACTGAATTATTATCATCAAGGTCACGCATCAAATTTTGAATAAATTTAGATTTTCGTTCGGAACATCCTCTCGTTGAGCTTTCATGTGAGCTTAGTGATCACGTATATTGCTTAATCTTGTTTATCTTTCTTCCGCCCAATAGTTTCCCTATGACACTTCTCTTCAGTTCTTATTTCACTGGCGTTGTTTGAATTTTAACAAGTAATTGAGAATCTTTAATCTTTTGTTAAAAATCACAAAATAAATATTTTATACATAAGCTTCACTTTTATTTAACGTGAATGCTGGTCACATGGAGGCAAAATGGCCATGCATTAAGAGGTTTGGAAAAGTGATAAACATCAAAATTAGCATAACAAAAAGAGAAATAATGCAACAATTAAGAAAGGTATTACATATGAAATTAATTCGAATAGAATTATTGACATGTCATTAGCAAATCTTAACTGAGAAATCAAAATTACTTCATCGAGTCGAGGGAACCCGTACATGATACCACTTTTAAATACTACGTTACACACGAGAAGGTCACAACATATCACGGCTTAGATATTCTATATAAAACCGTTCTTACTGAAACGATTTATCCAAGGCAAAGAAGCAACATGAACAGGTCTATAATAATATTTGATCGCAAATAGAAAGATAATATACTTTTAAATAATAGTTGCAGAACATACTAAATTAACGAACACGAAGATCATATCTTCAAATAGGATCGGCGATAACGAAGTGTATTATGCCATACGTTACATCCAGATATCTGTCCAATAGCTACTGCACTTTTTAGTACATACGTCTGCTTCTCTTTTATAAGCAAACAATTCCTAGTTTAGAAGTGCACACAATTTGTTCCACCTGAAACTAAAGAGATGGTAGTCTGTTTACATTTGTTCTCAATAAGATTTAGAAAACTAATTACTTTCATAATTTCTTCGATAGACGGGTATTTTTGTCTCTTTGTTTGAAATTGAAACAAACAGAAACAAAAAAAAATAATAAACGAACGATTCTTCGATTTCCGATAGTGCAAGACCTACTACCATAATTTCAGGTTGACTAAACAAAGGCAGCTCTTAATAATTTGATAATCAATCGCTGCTGCGACGTGCTCAAAGTGTGAAAGGAAATATACAAAAGAAAAGAACGAAGGAAAATAATATTATAAAATTAAAACTAAATATTTTACAGAAACAACGGGAAATCCTTGATATTCATTAACAAAAATAACAAAAATGATACACACAGAAACACACATGTACCAGTAGACACACGCACCCACAAAAACACAAACACACACACGTTCGCACACATATACACACATACATATATACATACATAGTTACACACGCATACACGCATACACCCACTCACACACACACACATATAGACGGGTTGTATTAAGCTGATGCACTTATGTGAATTTACAGTATTGTAAGGGAATAACATAACAGAATTACATGATAATAAAATAATACAAAGACAATAGATGCCTTGTTGTTATTTTAGACTTGAATGTTTAACAGCATAGACAGATGAGGCGCTGGGGGAGAGAAACTTATATGGATAGTGTGGTATTGTGGTATATTGATACATAAATAGGTAAAGGGAGAGACAAAACAGAAAGAATGGCAGAAAGCGAGAAGAGTGAAAGGAGGTGTAAGGAAAAGTGATATATGTAGACTGATGATGCGATAGAAGTATAGCTGCATAGGAAATGGTACAATAGGAAAAGTAAATTAAATGGTAGATCTATAGTGAGACAAATTGAATAGCGTGACAGAATCACGCAATAATAAATGAAATGAAATAAAGAATAAATTAATTAAGAACAAATAACAGTAAACTTTGAAGCTTAATCTCTCTCTCACACACACTCACTCTATTTACATACACAAATTTGTATATATATATATATATATATATATATATATATGTGGGGAGGGGGGGTTGCGTATTTGTGCATGTACGCGGCCGTGTGTGTAAGCTTGCTACATTGCGATTAGGGTGTTCGATTCACGATTGCACGGTCATGAGTTCGATACGCAGCACGCGTGTCATGTAGTGCAGGAAGCGACTTTATTGTACATTGCTCTTGTCACCCAGCAAAACTATAATCCAGAGGGCCAACATTTTCACATTGTGTGTCAGAGTGAATCTTCCTTACAACTATGTTGAGGGAACGCGTGCCTGCGGCGAGCACAATCACTAGCATGTTAATATTGTGATGAAACGTCTCCGTTGATTTATATATCCAGGACAAATGTGTAAGTATACAAGCCAATAGATGTGCTGAAGGAAAACGGCAAATGTCTGTAATCAACCTTAAAATATCATTAAAAAAACGCGCTGCACTATGGCAAATAAGCGAAAAAGATTCATGAAGAGTTTCAGTTACATATTAATTGATTTCAGGATTGTTTTGCTTCGTCAGATTAATACAACCGAATGCACATGAAAACAAACACATATACATACTCCATAAATACAGTGGCTTCACAGTGCGAATACAACTGATCGTATTTATATACAAATTTATATTAAAAAATAAAGCTCGTTTATTTTCCATCACGAGTGAATAACCGAATATTTCAGCAGTGAATAACTTTTGGTTCAGGTGAAATTATATATATTTTTAATATATTTTAAAATCTAGGATAAAATCAATATATAATTTTATCAGGTAGTTAACATGCAATAAACCGGTTAAGATAAAATTGCATGTGTGTGTGTGTTTGTGGGTGTGAATACGACGGGCTTCAATCCGTTTCTGTTTACCAAATCCACTTACGATGTTTTGGTTGCTATATTAGAAGACACTTGCCCAAGGTTCTACACAGTGGGACTGATTCCAGAAGCGTGTGGTTGGGAAGTAAGTTTCTAACCACACGACTATGCCTTGATCTTCAAGTCGAAAACTCTGTCTATGGAAATCCTGGGGCGAGATTGAATCCACGCAACACAATTGAATGTATTTTACGATTGCTGCAATTTACGCCAACATGAACAAAAGATGAGCGACGCACACACTCACACACACATGTACATCCACATATATTTGCACACACGTTTGTTTCGCCCAGATAGTACCTTACCCCACTATGCCATCAAAGTCAGGGAATGCCAGAATGAAATTTTTGGGGATTGGTGGATGTGGTAAGAATCACATCTTCCAGCACTTAGGCTTAACAGAAGTCTAGACCTCACATCTTACGACAACGCTCTGTGGAGTACTATCAAGAAGAGAGTTTGACAACAGCGACAGCATGTAAATTCTCTTAACTCATAAAACATGTGTTCAATATTTGAATTACAAATCGCTGAGGATGGAGACGACTTACTTATATAAAATGGATGGGAGAAATCACATTACGCAATAAATATAAGAACTTGTTACGAAATTAATAATGGATCACATATTCTGATAGAACAATTAAAAAGAACAAAAGATATAACTTTAAAAAAGTCAATGTAATGATGATAAACGGACAACGTGCAGGTGATAATTTACATGCTGATATATATCCTGTGGAATAGTAAGCAATGTTTGACCATAGAGTATCGATTTGTTTTCCCCTAACCGTCTATCTCCGTACACTGAATTCACCCAAGTACCTTTACCCACAGTAACTTTTCAATTGACTTTTTCCTGTTGCTACTTTAGGAAGTTCAGCAAATGCTTGTCAGGTGTTTATAGTATAGAAAACCTGCCATCTTGTTGAATCCTCACATTTAGCTTCATCTAATGGAGGGATGCGTTTCTATTCATTTTCCTCTCCATGATGTGTTTTGAAACTCACTATTCTCTGGATGGATACTTTTTACTTTCTTTATTCTGTTGTTTTGCACTATTGTGACCCACTGCTTGCTTTACATAACTCCATCGTTGAAGGAGCGAAACTGATTGATGAGACCGGGGTTCGGAATTCGTTGTTGTATGTTAGTACTGATCAGAAAATAGCTGTTTCTATCTTCTGCTCAGGTGAAGATAAATATATGTATATGATAAGGATAACAATGGAACCCTATCCCGCGATACTGGTTTTATTTTATTTTTTTTACTTGCTGCCCTCCACTTCGTTGCTGTCCATTTTCCTCCCTTCCTGTATATATTTCTATCATTCTGGCCCGTCCATTTATCTACGAGTGTAAGAGCAAACATTATACGCACTCATGTTTCAGTAATTTATTAATACAAATGCAGTGTTTGAAAATTGAGTCATTTGGCGATATAGTCTCCTTACTTTTCGATGATCTTTTTCCAGTGACGCACAGGGTTGCTTATTGTTTCGAAGACGATATTCAGCTGGTTACGGAGCCATTTATACATCGCTTCCTGCACTTCCATATAAATCGGTGACCTGGAAAAGGTTTTTGAGCGGTCAAAACGTGATAGTCGGTAGGGAGTTTATCTGAGCTGTACGCAGGTTGTTTTAGCAACTCGGAAGACAACGGTTTCGGTTGCCGTATATTGGCGTGCATTTTCGTGGAAAAATATTACGTGCTTTGATAATAGATTTTATTTTTTCTGTTTTCTCTTGATACACACTCCTCAGAGAACAACTGGAGCAATAAAGTTAAAGCCTTGGTTACATAAACATACGAGAACCCTCTTTTAGCTAAAGAAAGTTTGGATGAAAATGCGGATAACTTTTGACTTCTCCTAATATCTATCTATCTATCTATCTATCTATCTATCTATCTATCTATCTATCTATCTATCTATCTATCGATCGATCGATCGATCGGACTATCTGTCTCCCTAACTATCCGTCTGTTTCTCTCTCTTTATCTATCTATCTATCTATCTATCTATCTATCTATCTATCTATCTATCTATCTAT
>NC_068987.1:99891915-99893695 GCF_001194135.2 Octopus bimaculoides
CTATCTATCTGTTAGTCTGTCTCCCTAACTGTCAATCTCTGTTTACTTATCTCTCAGTTTAGCTTTTTTTATATATCTCATTCCCAGAAAAAAATGTCCGTCGATTTCGGTGTAATGTGCAGCAGTAAGCCTACACTTATGTCGCCTAATCGTATGTAATCTTTCATGAACTTTACTTTCAGATACATCTGTATTGCCTTAAAATAAGGGACAACAAACCAGTGTTGAATCACTCTGCCATTCCCCTGGCTTACAGGCATCTTTGTGTTACCTGATATATTGATGTCCCGCAACATAGGCAAATACATGGGTTGTTTTATCTGTCCTTGACAATGCACCTCAAACGATCTTAAACCACAAGCATAATTTCCCGCTACTTTACTACAAACTTTCGTTGTAAATAATGAGGAAGTGGGAAACTTTAAACACGAATTTTGCAACTGAGATGTTCGTCCCTCAAAAAAAAACCAAAAAAAAAAAACCGAAATAACACCGGTACCACAGCATGCATGATTTTCTACGTACGAATGCAAGGACATCACTTCGTCGGTCGAATTACTTACAATTCTGAAATTTACGATTACGTTGAATTTTGACGCATTTTGATGAGAGCTGTAGAATGTTATTCCTGTCGGTTCATAACCAAGCTTTTCACGGAGAGGGATACTCTCTTGTGCTACCTAAATCGGGTAGGTTTTTTTTAGATGCAACTTTTCCAAACACTGAGACATTCATAAATATGCAAGAATTGCAAAACTGCTCCTTATGCCAACATCAGCTACAATTGGCAAATTTTTTATGTGCATGAGTGTGTGTATATGTATGTGCGCTTGAAAGAATTTTGTTAATGTTTTTACTTCCTTTTCAAATTAATTTCAATTTTGTCACCATTTTTGAAGTCATTATTTTCCTCCGTATGTATCATTTTGTTCGGTATAGTTACCGTTCAAATTTTGGTTGTGAAAATCTTTGCGAACAATTTCTTCAGAATTTTTATTTCTTTGAGCTGTGAGGCATATTGATTATCATAGTTCTGAAACACGAGGCTGAGTATAATTTACTTTATTACGAACTTTCGTTGTAAATTATGAGGAAGTGGCAAAATTTTGCAACAGCGTTATTCTTCTCTCAAACAGGAAATAGTAAATGGAATCAACCAAATAACAACGATAAGATGAACACAAATAAAAACAACTATGACTCCAATAATAATGATATTAAAATTTCGTTCTCCAAAAAGCACGAAGCCTGAAATTGTGGGGGCAGTTGGTCATAATACGCGACTGATACTCATTTTATTACGCATTTCATCGTGACCACCAATCGCTATATAAATTTAGATTCAACAAAATCAAGGCCACTTGTAGAGTATGCTGTTGAGATTGAAGCATATCGGTGCTACTACAGTGACTATTTTATAATGATCATCGTAAGAACTAGCGTTACTTGAAGAAATACTCATGTTGTTAGTCGTCCATATGTTTTGGTACAAGGTTCAAAAACTAGCTATAATGAACCAAGTCTATATGTTTAATACCGTCTTCACCGTTTAGATATTTTCACTTTCTTTCTCCACACATTTACTTGAGCTGCCTGCAAAAACATTCTCATTTACATGAAAAGAAATATCATGAGTAGTTTCAGATTCAAAGAGAATTTTATTTCCTCTTTTTACTTTGTGTCCGATAACAATTTGTGTTATTTACTTTCTTTCTAATATCACACAATTGTAACATGCAATGTCTTAGTCCACCTGATAATATATATATATATATATATA
>NC_068987.1:99894516-99899368 GCF_001194135.2 Octopus bimaculoides
TACTACTACTACTAATCATAATCATAATAATAAAAATAATAATAATAATAATAATAAGAAGAAGAAGAAGAAGAAGGAGAAGGAGAAGAAGAAGAAGAAGAAGTTTGAATTACTATACGATAAGGGAAAACGGAGTCCATACACTACAAATTTAGAAAATCAAAAATTACCCGGACCTAAGCACGGTAAGGAATAAATTGGTGGAGGCGTATTTGACATTTCTTCTTGTGGTATAGTGTTAGTTTGGTACAACACAGATACTAAGACTTCAAAAGATAGTGGAAATGAGGCAGTGATTTACATTATTTACATTTGACGGATATTTGTCTTCATCTTGTTTGTTGCTAACACAACGTTTCGGCTGATATACCCGAAGCCCTTCGTCAAGTGTCTTGGGGAAATTTTGAACCTGAGTTCTCATTCCTAACGATGTTACTATTATTATATTATTATTATTAATCAGGTCGCTGCGGTGAATCGAACTCGGAATCTTGGGGTTAGTAGCCCGCGCTCTTAACCACTACGCCATATGCCCGTGGGCAATTATGGAGTGAATTTTAGGGCCTATAAATCTATTATTTTTCTATCCTCCCTCAATACCGGTTCCCATATGCTATTCATATCTGCACTCGGTCTGCTTAGGAGGATGTTGTGTCCTAGCATATGTGCTGCTTCTTTTAATTTTCGTATTTTCCAGTGTTGTTCCCTGTCTATTATTTTAACTTCATCCCACAGGGGGAGGTGGTCTCCATTTTGCCATACATGATCAGCTATACCCGATTTATCAATATCTCCTCGTGTCACAGCTTTGCGATGTTCTTCTACCCTTATTCTGTGTCTCCTAAATGCATTATCCCTTCTGAGACTAATATTGGTTTGAAATTTTGACACAAAGCCAGCACCTTCGAGGGAAGGCGCCAGTCGATTACATCGACCCAACTGTTCAGCTGGAACTTCTTTCATCGATTCCGAATGCTTAACTCGTAAAGTAGACCTCGGCAAAATTTGAACTCAGAGCAAGGAGACAGACGAAATGTTGTTACGCATTTGGCCCGGTGCGGCAACGACTCTGCCGGGTCACCACTTTCTTGCAATAATATCCTTAATAGAAGAAGAAAAACGACGACTACGACGACGACGACGACAATGATGATAATGATGATGATGATGATGATGATGACAACGACTAGGATGACGGTGATGATATCAACACCAATTATTGTTTTCTACTCTAGGCAAAAGGTCCCAAATTTTCAGAGATGAGGTCAGCCGATTATATCGACCCCAGTACGCAACTAACACTTAATTTATCGACCCCGAAAGGATAACAAGGAAACGTATACCTCAACAAAATTTGAACTCAGAACAAAAAGACAGGCGAAATGCCGCTAAGCATTTTACCCGGTGCGGTATGGAGCCTGCTTGTTCACCAGTTTGTTGCAATAACAGTCTTAATGGAACAACAACGACGACGACGAGGATGACGACGAAGATGATGATGATGACGATGATGATGTTGATGGTGGTGATGATGATGATGATGACGACGACGACGACGACGACGATGACGGCGGTGATAATGATGATGATGATGATGATGATGATGATGATGGTGATGATGATGATGATGGTGATGTTCAAGACGACGACGACGACGATGCTGACGATGCTGATATCAACAAGAATTATTAATGTTGCTGTTAGTTTTCGTTCTAAATATATGTATTTGAATTCTCTGTAAGATTCGTGTTATCCGCATATCTAGACACAATTTCAGCATTAATAATTTTATGTTACATGATTGTTGTTTAAATAAAGAAGCACCCGCTGGGTTTGTTCATTTCGTGTTTCTTGTCATTTGGGGCAAATACTTTCATAGAAACAGATTCTTGAAATCTTGTTATTCAAAGCACAGTTTTAAAAGCGGTAACGTCTTTAATTATCAGACAGCTAAAAGGTAGATTGAAATTTTTATTATCACTTTCTTCACTTGATTTTCTTAGTTGACCCTACTCGAAGGTGAGTTTTCCACGTCGTTAAGATGCGATGCGCTGGGTTGTGAGGGTTCTGTTTTGTGTCAACGTGTGAGATTGTGTTGCAAAGACGTACAGATTGAGGGAGAGGAAAGAAATGAGGAATGGGAATGAATTGAAATGGTTGTGGGTTCTGTTGACATGGCACAGTTGTTGTGAATGGCATTGTTGCTGTTTCTAGCCTTACTTCCCCTGTTAGTGTTAGTGGTACTGCCTCGTCTATGTTGCAGCTACTGTTGCAGTTTGTGCTGTTGCTAATTTAATTGATATTGTTGTTGGTCTCACCATGGTTGTTTTTTTTTCCTGTTCTCAGTGATGCCAATGTTGAAGATGTTACTGCTGTTACTACTGCAGCCTTCTGCTGTTCTTGGAACTTTAGTTTCGGCAATGATGGTCTAAATTATTTTGCTCCTCTTGTAGAACGGAAAGTTCTCCAGTGGTTTTCGGTGTCATGCAAGTGACAGGAGGTCATCTGCCCTCAATAGTAACTCGCATCAAAACTCCAGTGGGCAGTTGAATAAGTTGCGTCATTTGAGTCAGGCGTATATCTGTGTCTAGGACGAACGAGAAATAATTGTCTCACTTCACTACAATGCCGGCAGCAAAAAAATGATATATTTCTATCGATGTCGTTCCCGTTGCTGCTGTTGTTGTTGCTGGTGTTATTGTTTCTCTCGCTGTTGCTCATTGTTCCTGCTAATATTTGGGTTTCTGTCACTACTTTCACTTTCCGTGTGACTGCTGTAGCTGCCACTTCTGTCGATGCTGCTTTTGCGGTTGTTGTTGACTTTATTAGTGTTCATGTTAAAGATGTTGTCGTTAGTATTGCTACCGGTCTTTCTTTGCCTTTATCGTTATTGTTATTTTTGTTGTTATTATTATTGTATTTTACTGCTATTTTTGCTGTAGTCGCAATTTTAGCAGCACTGCTTCATACAAACATCCTGGTTTGGCTTTGCTGAATTTTTTGTATCCATTATTGTATGAATAATTACAACAAACTAAAACTAAAAACAAAACGAAAGCAAATATTATTATACAATTATCTTCTTTTTTTCTTTGGGGATACAAACTAAAGTTACGGTCCTTTTCCAAAATGTTAGAAGAAATTCACAACAGCACATATTTTTTTCAACAAAACTTAACAAATCTTCAGGAACAGATCACCACAAAAGATCATAACTTTAGTATATATTCGACAAAACAACAATATTGACAATAACATAATCAACAACATTAATATTCATTTCTGCTAAAAATACAAGACCTGACATTTTGGGAAGAGGATTAGTCGATTGTATCGACCCTAGTGTTTCACTGGTACTTAGTTTATTGCCCCGAACGGATAAAAGGCAAAGTCGACCTTGGTGTAATTTCAAATCAGAACTTGAAAACGGACGTAATGCCGCCAAGCATTCTGCCAGCTCGCTGCTTTAAAAAGAGTAATTATTATTATTTTTAATGGAAGCACAGGGACTCAAATTAGGGGGAAGCGATTCCGTTGATTACATCGATCCCAGTCCGTAACTGGTACTTATTGAATCGACTCCGAGTGGATGAATGGCAAAGGTGACATCGGCGGAATTTGAAATCAGAACAACAATAAAAATAATAATAGTAGTAGTAGTAGTTGTAGTAGTAGTAGTAGTAGTAGTAGTAGTAGTAGTGTTGGTGGTAAGAATATGTTCCAATGTTGGAAAAGGCCCTGATATTTTGGGAGAGGTAACAAATCGATTACATCAACCCGATTGCTCAACTGGTATTTATTTCATCGACACCGTAAGGATGAAAGATTAAGTCGATGTCAGTAGAGTTTGAGTTCACAACGTATAGACGGACGAAATGCTGCTAAGCATGTTTCGGCGGTCAAACTATTTAGCCAATTAGTAGCAGCAGCAGCAGCAGCAGCAGCAGTAGTAGTAGTAGTAGTAGTAGTAGTAGTAGTAGTAGTAGTAGTAGTAGTAGTAGTAGCAGCAGCAGCAGGAGAACTTGGAGCACTAGCAACAGAGTTCCAGAAATGCATCAGAGAAATCGGAATTGACATGGTTGTAGAGCAAGCTCTCAAAACTGCGCTGTTGCGGACAGCTAAGTTTTTCAGATTGGTACTTGGATGTTGAATATCTCTCACCATAATTATCAGCCAAATATCAAAATTTATGATGTCCGAAAAGCGTCACTGTGTGACCTCTGACAGCATGATAATGTCCGCTCTAACAAAATCTACCAGAACAAACAAGATCGAGCACATTGAGAACTAAAACCACAACCACAACAACAACAACAACAATAATAATAACAACAATAATGATAATAATAACAACAGCATATATAAATGATGATAATAAAGTGGATGAAGATGAATATTTATTTTATTTGCTACTGGGGCATCAAATGAAGCCAAAGAAAAGGAGAGGACAATGATATTAGATAAAAGTAAATATAGTATTAAAAATGTGAACCTATGAATGCTGCAAACCTAATGATAAACTCTGACTTGGAGTTTCTACTTTATCACATCAATGAATCCGAGATATTTCGGAACACTATCGCCACCTAATGTACGGAACAAAGCCAGTGGCTTGTATGGGGACGAGATTATATTATTATATCAATCCTATACTCAACTGTTACTTTATTTTATCGACCCCGGAACAATCAATTGTAAAGTTTATCTCAGTCGTATTTGAACTCGGTCGGAAAGAGCCCAGAGAAACATGCCAATCATTTTGTTGCACGTTTTGACAATTCTGTCACATAAACTTTTAAATAATAATGATAATAATAATAATAATAATAATATGAACTTCTAACTTGTTGTC
>NC_068987.1:99899378-99900018 GCF_001194135.2 Octopus bimaculoides
TAATAAGTATAATAATAATAATGATGATGATGATGATGATGATGATGATAATAACACCCCTTTCCAGAATAGGTACAAAGTAGCAATCGATAAAGAAGAATAAGAACACACTGAAGTAGAAAGAGATAAGAAACAATGTGAATGAAATGAACTACAAAGACATATAAACTACCGACAGCATATGCATCAAAACGGTAACAGTAAGAAAAAAAATAAGGAAGCAGAAAAGAAAGTAATTTGAAGAAGAAAGCGCAGAAGTGAAAAATATGGAGTGAAATCGATAGATTTCAATTTGAATTGTCCGTCAATGTATTTTTAAGTGGGAAAGCGGTGAGTTCAAATGTTCATGTTAAGATTATTGAGGATAGCACGATACTGGAAATCGACTGAATATGAATACCAAATATCAATTTAAGGACAAATATGAAAAACAAGCAATTACTGGCTAAAAAAGAAACAAAGGCATGCACAAAGGACGTATACACAGGCATACACAACACACAGATATATATGTAGTATTGTCTAGCTGAAAATATATGCATATATATTTCTCCTGCCCCCATCTCCATATCAGCTACTTTCATTTCGGCTGCTGCACTTACAATTACTGTTACCACTACTTTCATAACTCCGTGTGCTG
>NC_068987.1:99900162-99903633 GCF_001194135.2 Octopus bimaculoides
TCCTCCTCCTACTACTACTACTACTACTACTACTACTACTACTACTACTACTGTTGTTATTTCCAGTATATTTTCCTGCACATACATTATATGTTAACTGGTCAGGATTCCATACTCAAAGACTGATATGGTATGTTTGAGATCATTCCTGACTTGCTCTACTATACAATACCAAAAGACTCAACTCCATGAAAGGAGAACAGAAAACTTAGTAAATTACAAAGAAATAATTTTTTAATAGACCCAACTTTAGTGTCAGGCAGTGATAAATTGAAAGATTGGCCTATAGAGATAAAGTTATGTTTCTAATCCTGAAACCAGTAGCTGTGTAATGCCCTTACCTCAAACCAAATACAATTGAATCGTAACAGTGACTATATCACAATGCGTTAAAAAAAAAAATATTTGTTTTCCAAACTGTTATGATTTTTATTTCAACATACAGTTTCCGATCAAATCAATTGTCAGACAAATACATCTCCGAAACACACTCACATATATACACGCATCTAAGTAGACGATAGCACTCATTACGTTTAAAAGAGTTTATGTCCTTAGGAACGCTATTACTTCAAATGGAACTTAGAGAGTCAATGGGAAAATATGATAGTTCCTTTATAAATAATAGTTTATCTTCGAACACAGTTGTTTATAGAATGACGTTACTAGAGAAAGAAACTCTCTATTTAACAACACACGCACACTATTATATATATATATATATATATATTCGTGTATGTGTATATACAGGGTGTTTCAAAAGTCACCATACATAGGAAAATATGTTTTTGTTACAAGAAATAGTTAAATAAAAGAAACTTGTTCTTGTAAAAATTAAATGTAAAAAAATGTGCTTATATACATATACGCACATGCATGCAAGCATACATACGTACATACTTCCATACATATATGCAAACATACTTACTAGGTAGCCGAACGAGTAGCGAGGCACTGATATCGAATCTGGAATATACTCATCAGCACATACAATTTTCTCATCAGCAGCAGACTGCCTGTAGATAAAACATAGTTCCACACATCTTTTTAATTTCACATTGTATCCCATCGGAAACATCCTTTAACCGCCAAGTGTCAGATGCGTTGACTGATGATGTTTCCATACACAAGACAGTTACAATATTGAGATTTGGATAGAGGCTTCTCAAAAATTATTGTCTTAGTAGTTTGAGTGAATGCCCAAAGAATGATCACTGATCTTCAGCCACATATCATTGGGTGAAATGTGTGTATGTAAGCAGGAAATTAAGCATGGATATGTTAGCAGAAAGCTCAAGGTGGACAGTAACATTAATAATCGAATTGTTCTAACCTGGTTTAAGAAACGGACCGCTGATACACATTTTGAATGTGATGCGTTTCCTGTTCGGAAATAGCAGACAGGTTCTGACGCACAAAATGAACAGAGACGCGAAAGAAACAAACATGTGATAGCCGATCCAAACTCTGATGATTTAATATTGAAGGCCTCATCCAAACATTAGGAGTTGTCTGAAAATGTTATTGTATCAAGAAGCGTCATATTTGATCACAAAACCTGTAGTGTTGTAAACTCCAACAGAGTAATCTTCACTTAAATATAAGTTTCGGGTCGGCATTGCATGAGCTAGACGATGTGTGTACGTGTCACAATACAGTAGTTCATCTGTAATTCTAGAATCCTTTGGCAAGGTTCCAAAGTGTGAAATAATTAAAACCCTAATTACTATATGATTCTGGAATATAAAATATGAAGTTGTAATTTTAAGTTTTTTCTAATAAATCTGTTATCGAATGCTGTTAGTTGAGAGATCTTGATCGGTATATACATCAGAGGCCACCTATGATCTCTGAAATTCTACTTTGCATGAATGTTGAGGTAGTAAAATATGAAATAGTCTTTCACATTTTTTTACACCGGAGAAACATAAACATAGATACAACTATGAGAAAAAATTACTCAGCGTTCAGTGAAAACGTTCCTTGTTTTATATTTTCTGAATTTCATAAACCGAAAATAGTTATTGTCTTGTACCGTGGCATCTACTTCTTGAAATCGAAGTCAAATAAAATTAGTAACACACTAGAAATTAGAATTTGTTGGTAGCAAAACCTTTAGCTATACATTAGTTCAGAAGGGCCGATATTCGTTTAGATAACGGCATTCATAATTTTCAAACATAAAGTTAAGTCCGTTCCTAGAAAAAGAAGAAATAATTAGCGTTATTAATCAAAGAAATTATGCATAAAACCACCACTTTATATAGGTAGAAAGAAAAACAAGTTTATCGCTTATTTTTGAAACATTACAGTCAAGAGTATAATAAAACAAATGGAAGTCAAATGAGTATAGAATTGACGGGACCATCACACCTCGTTTTTGATCTTAAGTCGTTGGTGTTTAACTAAAATTCAGTATTACTAGGAAGGGAAACGCAGTTTTGGTCAGCTGCTACTTCAAATTTTAAGTATAGGGCATGAAGGGTACAACGCCAAGTTATATTTCTTCAAAGCACTAGAGACAATTCACGACAAATCACTCGGACATGACGAACATGTCGTTTGCTTATGTTATAAAAGGAACTTATAATCGTTTCGGATATCTGTAGACCTTGCGAATAACTAAAATTCTTAAATGCTGATTCTCTACTGGCACTAATGGAGATATACAATTCTTGAGCAAAACTCAGATTTGTTTTCTGTATGTACCCATCACCCCACGCAAGCGATTAACATATATTTCCATATATATTCATTCATATACACATACATACATACATACATACATACATACATACATACATACATACATACAGCCGTATATTATTACAAAAGGAAAAATACTCGGCTCTATATTTTGCACTAGTGTATGAGATAAAGATGAATATGCAGTGAATAAATAAATATAATCGTACAATAATTGATTATGACAGAAATACATTGCAATATGTGGGATAACCAAAGTCAACATTTATGAAAACAATACTTATTAAATGTCAATGTAGCTAAATGACTCGGTTCGTACGAGTATCTATAAATTTATTTTGATTTTATTTATTTCTTCAGTAAACTATAATGTTTTGTGTCTTCTTTTTTTTTCAACAGAAGTTTATTCACATAAACTTATAAACACACACACACACACACACACACACATACACACTCACACATACACAAACGAAATTTTTTTGTGTAAATGTCATTTTTGTATATTGCTTTAAAACGTATATACACACGTATGTATATACATAGATACATGCATAGAATTATATTCATACAAACATATGTATATACATATATAGGCGCAGGAGCGGCTGTGTGGTAAGTAGCTTGCTTACCAACCACATGGTTCCGGGTTCAGTCCCACTGCGTTGTACCTTGGGCAAGTGTCTACTGCTATAGCCTCGGGCCGACCAAAGCCTTGTGAGTGGATTTGGTAGACGGAAACTGAAAGAAGCCTGTCGTATATAT
>NC_068987.1:99904866-99916956 GCF_001194135.2 Octopus bimaculoides
ATATATAGAGAGAGAGAGAGAGAGAGAGAGAGAGAGAGAGCGAGAGAGAGAGAGAGAGGGATATATATATATATATATATGTATATATATATACATGTACATGTGTGTGTGTGTGTGTGGGTGTGTTCGTGTGTGTGTGTATGTGTGTGTGTGTGTGTGTAAAGTATAAACAATCACCGGTGAAATCAATAAGACTTAGCTGTTGAACTGTGTATGTAGAATTTATTTCAGAATCTATCCAAATTAGAATATGAGATGTTAGTGAGATCTTTGCGAGTTCGGGTCAAAAAATGATCTAAACATCGACCTAAAGCAAATCTGAAGGTGTCATGGCGACTTATCATTTTGGTAGGTGTATGACAGTAATGAGGAAAAGTTTCAATGCGATGGAATATTGCCAAAAATTCGTAATTACACATTAATTACGTACTTTATATATCGTAGAAATATTTTTTCACCTTATTAATTTGTTGCACATAAGATTACACACACACACACACACACACACACACACACACACACATACACACACACACATACACACACGTATCACGCTTTCTTTCTCGCTTTCCTTCTTTCTTTTTCTCTTTCCTTCTTTCTTTCTTTTCGATACATAATATTCGTATAGCCATATATCTACGCATGCATTTTATACCCACAAAACACAAGCACATAAATACGTACATGTGGCTACGTGGTAAGACGTGTGCTTCTTAACCGCATCCCAGATTCATGCCCACTGTGTGGTAGGTTGGGTAACTGTGTATTGCTATAGCCTCGGATCGACCGATGCCTTGTGATTGGATTTGATTGACGGAAACTAAAAGATGTCCTATAAATACGCACATACACACATACACACACGCATATATATATATATATATATATATATATGTCTGTGAATGTGTGTGTGAGTGTGTGGGTGTGTATGTATGTGTTTGTGTCTGTCCCTTGCTACGGATTGACAACCAGTGTTGGTGCGTTTACCTCCCCGTAATTTAGCAGTTCACATGCAGTGTTCGAGATATTTTTTGTTGGCACTCCGTCACTTACGACGTCGAGTTTTCCAGTTGATCCGATCAATGGAACAGCCTGCTCGTGAAATTAACGTGCAAGTGGCTGAGCACTCCACATATACGTGTACCCGTAACGTAGTTCTCGGGGATATTTAGCGTGACACAGTGTGACAAGGCTGACCCTTTGAATTACAGGCACAACAGAAAAAGGAAGTAAGAGTGAGAGAAAGTTGTGGTGGAAGAGTACAGCAGGTTTCGTCAACACTCCATGCCCGAACCTCATGGAGCCTTAGGTGTTTTCGCTCAATAAACCCTCACAACGCCCGGTCTGGGAATCGAAACCGCAATCTTATGACCGTGAGTCCGCTGCCCTAACCACTAGTCCATTGCGCCTCCACATTCGAGAGCATAAGTACCAGGCTAAAAAAAAAATAATAATAAAAATAATGGATTTCATTCTTTCGACTGTAACTTTTCAAGTAGGGGCAGACCATGCTCGTCATCTAATGACTGAAACAAGGAAGTGCTAACAGACACAAAATGCATACATACATACATACATACATACATACATACATCTAGCTGTACATACATACATTCGTAGTTGACGCTGTGTGGAATTAGTTTTCGTGTGAACAAATTCTTTTAGGAAGTGTATGATTGATCTTTGTAAAACTTTGTTATGAAAGTTTTACCCGCTCGTTCGACGTAATGGCCTGTAGAAACATATTCCGAATCAATTTTAGTAAGGTGCTTATTTAAACACTTATAAAAATAGGAGTTAAAATGTGTGTATTTCACACCTTCGTGTATGGCACGAGTTGTAGCTAGCCACTAATAAAATTATTTCGTTCAATAACCAAATTTGACTTCTACGTCACGAGAGTACTACTCTTTCGATGTGTTTGCTGTAGAAAGCGAATCACCTCGTATAATTCAATAATGCTTTCTTGCTGTTGTTTTCGTTTCTGCTTAAGTTGACTCACCTCAAGTAGGAGTTTGGCTTATGAGAACCCAATATTATAGTTTAGATTTCATGCATCTCGAATGATTTCATCCAATGTTTGTTTTCTACGTAACTGTAAAATAGTCCGGTCGCTAGTTCTTGTTCCGAAGCATAACGATAGGGAAGCACTCGTTATCTAGCGTTCAATAATGATTTTAGTTTCTATCTCTCTATATAATACCCAACATGAAAATATTAAGTTCAACTTGTTACGTATAAAACATTTAAACATTTTGTTCATTCAAACATTTACAATTATCTATGTATAGAGTTATCTAACCTGTTTCCATAACTCTGTATTTACCTGTCCTAAGCCAGGACACAACGTGAAAACGGTGGTCCACGGACTAGCACTCAGTGATCGGAATCACTGAGGAACACATACACGATGAGAAAGCTACAATCGCTGCAAAAACATGAAAGGAAACATCGCGCGTTACGAAGAGGAAGTCGAACCTCAATTTACGGCGACACCAGAGAACAAGCCGAGAATTTGCCTGGTCCCTGGAGAAGGGTTTGATTCTAGGCACTAAACAAATGCTCGAATTGCCACTTCGAACGTTTGAAAATTTAACTAATGTAGATTATTATAAATACCAACATTTTAATTATTTCAGTTCAACATTGAGTTTGTTTAAAGAAATGTGCTTGTGTTTCCGTGAAAATCACTCCTGTGATTATTGTCCCTCAGTTATTTTCAGATTTAATCCTTATTTTTAATATCATATTATAAATATTCATTCTCTTAGAATCCTTTCGGTTGAAATCTACCCCGAAATTTAAACACCGATCTAAGGAGACAAATTCTAAGCTGTTTTACATTTTAGACATTGAAATGAGCTAGCCCTCAAATCTAGACATATTCCTACAATTTTAAAGATATATAAATTTTGTCACGGATACACGGTCTGAATAAAGTGTAACTAGTCAGAGCCAGAACGCCTTAGTTTAAAAAACAGCTTGGTCGGACTGAGGCAGAGAAAAAAGAGATACAGCTCTCAACGTAACTTTATCACACTTAGAACGCTACGATGTAAAACTGTGTCCAGGTAAAAATATTCAATATTTAATCTTTCTGAATTATGTCTGACCTTGTAAAGTAATAAGATGAACTTGTTTGCAAAGTTAATGTCTCCTATCAACTTTTATCTCTTTATCATTTTATAACAAGAAAAGTTAATATTTAAGAAGGCAAAGTGGAAGCATTCAAACGTTAGTTCAACTTAATCAAAATAGCAAATATATCTTCTTTACAATTCACTCTATCTAAAAATTATGTGCTCCGACATCTAACAAATCATGTGGAATTGCCAAAAATTCAGAACTTTTTGAACATGCAGTCTTCTAAAGCTCCTCTTCACCAGACAGGCTTCTGCATAATTTCAGTCCATTCTAGCTCACTTACAGCAACTAGGGTGATCCGAACGTTATGACAAAATACACTTTCCATAAGGTGGAGGACGATGAGATCGAACCTAGAACCACACATTTGCGAAAGCGATCTTAACCAGGAGCACATACTTGATTATTTTCAAAATTCAAAAATTCAGAAATTTTTGAACATGCAGTGGAATAGGAAATAAAATGATGACTCTAGGAGTGTGACCAGTATTACTAACTTACAGCCGGGGAGGAAAATATTACCGAAAAGTCGACCAAGACTTGTGGTTACATAGATTGTCTCTATTATATATCAGCACCTAATTATTGTGTAATTCCCTAGTGTTCGTCTCAGCAATTGAGGTGAGTACTATTTTGCTTCTTGTGAAATGGTAACATTCCAGTGTTAAGGAAGCGCTTTTGCTGCTGGTAGTCACTGCACGTGGGCTTTGATACGGCTCCTGATGAGCGGACATACACCAAAGCGTCAGATTCTACAATGATTTCATAGTGCCATCACCTTTCTTTTAGATATCTTTTACCATAGCTTGTCTCTTTGATTGAGCTGCTATTCGAGCAATTAACTATCTCGTGTTTCTGAAATTATGTCAGCCGCTCATAATAATCTATTCATCAAGTAATACAGTTGGCGAAACGTTCACACTGACAATCTAAATAAAACAGGCTGGAAGTGTGTGCAATATTATTTTCTCGTAAGCGCTAACCGTCGTCGACAATATATTGAGATATATGCCCGAGAATAATTTCGTCGGAAACAATATTCTCTAAAATTGCTGGTTTGTGGCAAATTCTAAGAACACAGGAATGAAGTCTACTGGATACTCTCAATTTATACACTGAGCGACATACTTTTCTCCGTTTGATCGCTGACGACCTATGAAGATTATTTCAGTGTTCTAGTCTAGATTGGGATGAGTTTTGGTTTCCAACCCAGAACGGAGTGAAGATCGAACCCCTACCTTCCTTTGTCAGAGAAGGGCAAATAGTTATATTTTCTCAAGTGAATGTGTTCGCAAGGTAGGCAAGAGAGATATGACGAAGTTAGATACATTTTCTTGAGCTAAAATCTCCATCGATATCCTTATGCTTTACCTGGAGAGAAAGACGACATTCGCAATGAAGAGTTTACAGCGTATTACATTTTTTAATGATTAGTAAATAAAACGAGCTTGAATATTTTGAATCCTTTACCCCAACGGTATGCATGTAAGCCAGAGTTTCGGAACAGGAATTAAGCACTTACACCAAGTAGCCACTACAATCATGGATGTTTTGGCTTCCTAGATAAGAACTAAATTGTTTTTCTGACTATAAGGAAGATTTTCTCTGTGTTCATAAACATCTACATACGCTATCTTATCTGTCATATTTTCCCCATTCCTTATGTCACCTATTAGGTAATAAGGAAATTATCATTATAAATTTAGAATTAGCAGCAATATAGTAGTTGTTGCTATTACTATTCCACTTTATCTAAGGTTTGTCTTCCTCCTGTTCGTATTCATGTTAGTAGTATATTGATATGTTTATGTTAGTAGTATATTGATATCAGTACATTTTGATATCACATGGTTTTCAATATGCTTGAAATGCGCACACATTTTCTGATATTTGTTTTTCCCGTTCATAAGAGGCACTTTCTGCAAAAGAACTACAGGACACCTTCATATCTCTGTCTATATCATTACTCCAGTCACCTTCATCCATTTCTTTATATCATTACTCAGAATCTCTAATGCACCAATTATTGCAAATCCAAAACTTATATTTTTCATATCCCAAAATACCATAATTTCCAATTTTAAGAGATTGTAGTTTTTAATATTTCATCTTTCTTTAGAATCATGGAATCGGATGGAGATGATGGATCAATTAGTAAGCAACCTCGGTTCTACCTTGTCTACTATTGTTATATCTGGTTTAATATCTTCTAGCTTCTTATGCCTTAGAATTGGAAAATTCCATATATTCTTGCATTCTCCAGCTCAAGCACTCTTTGAATCTGATAATTATACAAAATTTTACAGCGTCAGATCACCGTTTCTAATAAAACCACAAACGCAAAACATTCACAACCTGGTTGTATCTCCATTGTTCTCTCACAGCTAATATTGGAACATTCTGCACAAAGAACACCATTTTTTCACACCATATCCCGCATAGTGTACATTTTGCTGACACTTTCGATCACCTGTTCCTTGTTCAGTATCTTTGGAAATATTTCTGTGTTGTTCTGTAGATATTCACATAGTTTTTTTCATTTCAATACTATATGGATAGTTGTTAGTTAAGAGATGGAGAGCTGTCTATACATGATATACGCAGTCTTCCATAGCAATGGAACTACTACCATCCTGGTCTCTCTTTTAAGTACAACTGGCTTTCGTATGGTGTACTGTATACATAATCACCAACTTTCTGGGGGTTTTTTTCTGTCAACCTTCTGTATGTCGCTTTTGTGTCTAATCTACAATTCCGCCTCCATATCTGGTTATCCTTATTGCATTTTGTATTCATTACTTCAATAACTGCTTTTTGTCTCAACTTTGATTGTAATATTTTTCTCACGCTCCTTGTATATTCCCTATTAGAAATTAACTTCATCTTTTTCGTGTTTTGCTTCATCTACCTCCAGTATTTCCAAATACTTATTTAAATGTCCTTTCTCAACAGATTTTATTGTTTGCCTATTATTTCCGTTCCCTTGTTTCCTTTCAGTATTCCTCGTTTCATTATCATAATAGAGTACTTTTCAATCCCAAATTCCACAACTACCTCTATTGAGAAAATGGGGAAAATATGTACAAGACTTTCAAACTACTTCTCATTTTTGGATTAAAGCTTTATATCATCCATATATAAAGGAGATGATTTATTCCACTATATTTTTTTTCATAAATCATAAGTTATTTTAACATCTAGTAATATCAAACTCAGGTCAATACAAATTGCAATGAAGATATGTTATCACCTTCAAATATACCACATATGATGGCCACTTGGCCAAGTCTTTATCTTCCTCCAATCAATTCAGAATTTCAATGTTAACAACTTTTAGTTTTCCATTTTCTCCATATTTTCTGTCACTCGAGACGTGGTCATTGTTTTACGTATACAAATGTGCCGTTCCATATCATATGACTTTCTGTAATCCAAACATGCTTCACTGAACCCCGTCAGTCTACATCGTCAATTTCTAATCCAGATTTTATCAACTAATAACTGGTCTTTTTGCATTTCTTTCATTCTACTGGAAGTAAATTTTTACTGCTCAGGTGACTTCAGGTCTTTTTCAAGCAGACTTACACTTCTACATGAACAATAAACTGCTTTTTGTTCGAAAATTTGATACAAATATATTTTGCGACGTAACAAGGTTCATTTACTTTTTATCCAGGTGGGGACATATTCCTGCAATAAAATTTCATCCATGCAATAAGCATTCATTCATGGAAGTGTGTAAATTTCTTAAGCAAGTAAACTTGTAGTCTACCAGGGCCAGATCCTTTCCAATTTGCTACCTTCTTTTAATACAGATCAGTTCTGACGTTTCTTTTCTTTTTCTTGGTAAAAATGCAGGTTGTGTCTCCACTTGTTTCACACACTCTTCAATATCATTACGTCTCACTGGCCTGTTTCGAAGTTCTCCCCGAAACACTTTACATTCTTTCGCATCATAAACAACTTCCTCATAGTGTTTCTCTAAAATTCCTCAAGAATACACCTATATAATTGACCAATTCTGTTCAAAACCTCTACATTTTCAATTTGGCGTTTCACGCTGCCACTCTTTGTGACAATTTTTCGTATACAGTTTGCTCTACCCCTTTTCTAACCTGTACCGTCTATTCTTTTAGCTGATTACTACCTCATTCTTGATACCTCTCCTTATCCTTTCTAAATGCCTCAGTTTTTTCCGTGCCATTACCAACTTCATTTGTATTCTCTTCAACTAGTTTGGTTCTTTCTTTTCCTTCTCCTTTTCTTCAATACTCTTCCGCATACATCCTAATAAGTCGGCTACAACTTCAGCAGCAGCTGGTTTGTTTCACTAATGTTCTCTGTTTTAACTGTGCCCAAAAGACCATTTACCTTATATCTGTCCATACACCTTTTATTTGGTAATACTTCGTTGTTCAGATCACACATTTTACCTATCAGCATTTGTAGAACGTCCTTCTCCTCATCGATCAAGTCTTCTGCAACATATACTGTCACGTTTCCTGCTAAATCACTTCCACTATTTATTTCATCAGAATTCTCAAGCACTTAGTGATTTCCTTCTTTTTCAATTTCTTCTGTCGTTCCTTCACTACAATTGTCCTTTCACACTCTTAACTGATAATCTTTTATCCCCTAAATTCCTTCAACCTCTAATCTTGTAATTCAATCATTTATACGAACTACCTTCGCTTGCCCTATCACTCGTTGGGCGGAATATCCAAAAACCGTTTTTATCCTATATTCTATTCATTCCTTTCATGTAGTCTTTTTCATATGGCTCACTTCTCAACCATCATTCAATCACAAATTTGTTTACCCCACTTTTCTCATTTTATTCCACTGGATATTTGAATTCAACTTTTATCAATGGCTTCATGACGATCTGTTGGGGCATGATCAGACAATCCTTGTTACCCGTTCGTGACAACTTTACTGTTAACAGTTCCACTCTTGTAAACGCATTTATGGTTGTTAGTTAAATATGATACCACTCATTTCGAGGTAACAGTTATAAAGTTCCGCCGTCAAATATGTTATTATTAATATCATTCTAGTGATGGGCAAGAGCTATGTCATTCTTGAAGAAACACTAATCAGAGATGAGGATGAACTACCACATCCGTTCTGGAGGATTTTCGGGCCTGATGTTACTATGGATAACTTCCAGAAATCCCCGAACTTGCAGTGCTGTCGAAGAGCACTGCAAGTTTGATACAATTGCTTCAGACAGGGAAGCGCTGTCAGACGGGTCTGTCCGAAAGCGAACAGAGCGACGAAGCTGTTTTACATGCACTCGTGCAGTGTCCCAGTATTGCTGACTTTCGGTGTTTTGTGGCCATGCGTGAAACGAATCCGACAATCAGCCGAATCCATTGTGAGGACCCCCTACTAACCACCTTTAACCTTCCTCTGTCTAGTGTTCCCCTGACTAGTGGCTACGTCAAAAGAGGTTGTATGGTGGATGTGGCTGACAGAATTTTGGAAAGACACCTTTCTCTTCGGTCACGGTCTTATCAATTTTTATAACTTCCACTTAGAAAGGAAAGTGAGGGTAGAGAGTCAAGTGCTGCATCGCTGTGTACTTTGTGAGAGGGTGGACAGCTGTGGAAAATGTGGTTCCAGGAATGGCCCATTTTTATGTATGTAAGGAGAGTAGGGGAAATGGCTCGTACTTTTCGTGTGGGTTATGAAGGCTCTGCGGACTCCTTTACTACTACTACTACTACTACTACTACTACTACTACTACTGCTACTTCTGCTGCTGCTGCTGCAACTACTACTACTACTACTACTACTACTACTACTACTACTACTACTACTACTACTGGTGGCGGTGGTAGTAGTAGCAGTGTTAGTGGTGGCAGTGTTGGTGCTGCTGCTAGTAAAATTAGTTGTTGGTGCTGTATTAACAGACCTGCACCTAATTCTCTTCTTCACATTTCTATTTCCAAGAGCAAATAACTAATGTACCGTGATTAAAGATCAATCAAAGTGAATTGCCAATACTCCAGCACATCAACGATCTATATTATGCGGGTATAAAGAAAAAAAAAACACTGTACATAGTCCTCCCGTATGTGAGTGCGACTAGAACGAAATAATTATAGTTAAGAATAGATATAAATGTTCAGCATATATGTAAGTGTATACATATACTCCCATTTTTTGAACAACCACATTTTATAACAATCTAAAATCTCTATATCACATGTATATACGTATGTTTACAGCAGAAATAAAGTAATTGAATGTACTAAGTAATCTGATTGTATTTTAAAACATCTTAAATCCTAAAACAGATAAGACGTTACTAATCACTGGGGAAATCATTCAAAAACACACGGCTACGGAAGTGCGCACACATCAACATACACACGCCGAAACACATACATATATTCATATACGTACACACACATATGTGTGTGCGGTTGCGCGCGCGCGTACGTATTTATAGATACATACCTACATAGATATCAGTTTTGTATCTTTAGTTTTCATTATCTTTCAGTGTATGAAATTAGATATTAGTGTTTTCTATAAATGCATCTATGCAAAATCACACAGGCAGCAAATACATATAAAACCTGCACACACAGTTCCTTTTACACAAACATACATATACAGGAAAACGCACGTTTATACACACATAAAACACACACACATATCATGCAATATACATATCAGTAAAATCCATAGGTAGTTAGATTGTTAGATTTACCATGCTTATAGATAAACATGTTTTATAACCTCATTTCTATGTTTTGTTAACATTATCTATAGAAGCCTCTACTAGCTGGAATAAGATCATCGGGAATAATTATTTCCAAAATCAATTCGCCTTTCTTCAAAATTGTTTACTTTTGCGACGTGTAAGCAGATAGCAATGACGTATCAGCCATGGACTTTAGAGTCAACTGAAATTCCATCGAACTTAAGCCTTCTCCTCCAAAAGGGGAATCCACTTGGTAAACGTCTTCTGGGTTAATTTTTCTTTTCTAGATGCGAAGTTAATGGAATGGCATCGTCTGTGCGTCGCTGTTGCTGTTGTGTTTAACAGACATGCACTTAGGTGGTTGCATGACATATACATACATACGTACACACACACGCACACGCACACGCACACACACACACACACACACACACACACACACACACACACATATGACTATAAGCCATATAAAACCAAAAGAAATAATTCAATCGTCACTAATTGTGACTGATGGTGAAGAATAGCACCTACATTTCTAGAAATGAGAATTGAAGACCTTAGCCGCTAAGAAGAATAGGCCTATGTGCTGAGAGAGGAGCTATCCGCCCCACAGTGGGTAACATCATCATACTAGAATTCTAGCTTCACTTCAAATTATAGCTTGTTATTGATGAGTATTCCGATGCCGAATGATTTGATCAAATGCTGACTGTCAATATATAGTAATTTCCGTAAGAATCAATGGATAATATACGAAAATGGAAATGTGAAATTTACAAAATAACCAAGGTGGCTCTAAGCAATAGAAAACCAACAAGGAAGAATGTGGTTGTCACTAACTGTGACATACGGTACTGGGTAGCAACTATATTGCTAGAAATAAGAAGTAAACCCCCATCCTAGCCGCAAAAGTAAGTGAGTCTTTACGAAGTATGGTCATCTCCTCATTGTTGAAGATTTTTAGCTCGTATTGCTAGCAATGTAGGTGGCTACCGTGCACTGTGAGTCACTATATATACATGGTCATTCTGACTTCCTCAGTCTGGGTGATTCACATTACCATTTCTGGAAGTGCTTTTGTCCCAGCTGTTGGTGTATTTAATATATTTTGATATAAGAAAGCAATTTCGTTATAAGTGCCACAAAAGGTGTTTTTACTGTCGCGAAAAAGTGCAAATAACTGTCACCTGGAGAGGGAGAGAGTGTTGGAGGTTGACGAGAAAGGTATTCGGAGGTTGGCGAGAAAGTACTGTAATTCGTCGTGGCATTTTAAAGGTGAGCTTTATAAAGAGTGCAATAATAACGGTCACACTCACTGATGGTCGCTCTCAGTAACTGGCTTTAGCTTATGGAATTCTTCTTTTTATAGCTATCGAAAAGCAGCCAGAAGGATAGACATATTCTTGAGAACAAATGACTTCGGTGGGAGGATCTGTTATCTCCATTCCAGCCAGTGGTGGCCTACAAGAGGTTAGAAGGGTCAAGCTGCAAAGACATTATTCTGCTTAGCGAAGGCGTCTGGGAAATGTATAACTGCTGTCATTCACAGAAAAAAAAAACTATTGTTTTACCATGAGAAATGCGCTGTTGAAGAGTTAAGTGAAATATGGCAATCGAGAATCGAATCCACGCTATGCCTGCATGGAACCACTATAAATACGTTGTTGAATGAGAAATTTATCTACTGTCATGGAAAAAGTGAAACTGTAAAAACGCAAAATTATCGGAGTAATGGGCATTCAAATAAATATGTATGTATGGAAATGTATGAATGAAGTCTTTAAGGTCTAAGATTCAAATTCAGGAATTGCAAGAAAAGTGTTTAGCAGTTCAAAAATGTTAGTAGTGAAATGCATAATTAGGTCGGCTGATTGTGAGAATCAAATAGCGATTGTTTCACTAAAAATTGCAGGTGGTACGGGTTATTTCCCTTGGGATGTTTAAATAAAATATTAGCAATATGTATTACATAGAAGGATCCATTGAGGAGCCCTGTTATCGATTTTTTTCAACAATCTTAGTATGTCACGAGGCTTTCAGACATGAGTTCTACTCACGTGTCAAATAAAGTGATATTGTCTGCAAAAATTAGAAATTGGACACGCAAAAAAATCAATGTTCAACGTAATCGAACATAAAAAATGAAATGGATGATTTCCCTTGAGTGTGTAAAAAAATATTGTGTAGATGCTATGGTTTATTTCCCTTGGGTGTGTAAAAAAAATTAGTTA
>NC_068987.1:99917488-99919852 GCF_001194135.2 Octopus bimaculoides
ATATATATATATATTTAAAGAAAGAAATCGGCTTTGACACATTTGGCAGGATATATACATATACAGTTTCTTAATAACATTTTTAACTGGATGTAACAGACTTAACCACTTCCACGGGACTGATGGCATTCTGACGAAATTTAAAACCATTCTTATTATTGATATGAGTTTTACTTTTCTAAAATTTTGGTTGAACTTTTTGACGTCTGTCATCTCGACAGCTCAGGCAGAGAATCTCATTGCATATATTGATAAGCCATTACACTAAACACATCAGGTTGTTCATTTACAAAGTGGAATGGAGTTATGAGAAAAAAATATATTCCTTGCTGATAAACGTTCTCACATCGCCAATGCTCTTCTCAATACGTGTGACGTTACAGTCAATACAATATTCTTCTTATTATTAGTATTGTTGTTGTTTTGTTGTTGTTGTTATTATTATTATTATTACTATTATTATTATTATTATTAGTAGTAGTAGTAATAGCAGCAGCAGCAGCAGCGGCAGCAGCAGCAGCAGCAGCAGTAGTAGTAGTAGTAGTAGTAGTAGTAGTAAGGCGGCGAGATGTAGAATCATTAGCACGCCGGGCAAAATCCTTGGCGGTGTTTCCTCTATTGCTACGTTCTGAGTTCAACTTCTGCCGAGGTCGTCTTCGCCTCTCATCTTTTAGTGGTCGATGAATTAAATAACAGTTACGTACTGGGGTCGATGTAATCGACTAGTTCCCTTCCCACCAAATAGCAGGATTTGTGCCTATATTATTATTATTATTATTATTATTATTATTATTATTATTATTATTATTATTATTATTATTATTATTATTATTATTATTTATTGTTATTATTATTATCATCATTCTGATTATTAAAGCGGCGAGCTGGCAAATCGTTAGCGCGCCAGCATTTCATTTTACGTTCTCATTTCAAGTTCCACCGAAATCAACTTTGTCTTTCACCCTTCGGGGTCGATAAATTAAACACAAGTGAGGCACTGACGTCGATGATTTCGATTAGCCCCTTCCCCAAATTACAGGTCTTGTGTCTTTAGTAAAAAAAAAGATTATTATTATAATTGATGTTGTTGTTGTTAAATTTAAAAGGGCTGTTCGTGTTGTCGTTGTTCTTAAGGTGACAGATGAAATGTTTTACGGTGTTTCTTTTGATGTTTTATTATTATGATCAAATTACGCGGAGGACGATTCTTCATTCTTTTGTGTTGGTGAAACATGCGCGACTTCACCAATGGGAACGATGTAAACAGCAGGCGACCGCCCCCAAAGATTAAGAATAGTACGAATGGTTTTTACCCATACAGTCATTCATACTATTGTTGCTGATGAGAAAGATTATGTTTTTGGAAGTTGCTTGCTCGTTTTAATTTATTTTCTCTATACCATATATATTTTCTTTTCATTTGAATCTTTGTAATAACAGTATTGTTATTATCAACAGTTATAATACAAACTAGATTTTATAATCAATATCATTATTGTAATAATCCGTCACCGTCCACCACGAATTCTGTACATAATCGTCGCTATCATTTTCCCCTTCATGACCATCGATGACGTCATCCTCGTCTTCATGCACCACCTTCTCCTCTTCATCATGAGTGTCATCATTGCCACCATCACCACCACTATCGCTACCGCCACAATAAGCATCATCATCACCATCATCATCATCATCATCATCATCATCATCATCATCATAATCATCATCATCATCATCATCATCAACTTCATCATCATCATCCGACTATCATCACCAATATATCTTCACCATCAGCATCAACGTAGTTGTTGTCATCAGCATCATTATCAGCACCACCAGTACGATCATTGGTACCGTAATCATCAGAAATAACAGTGAAAACAAGAACACAATCTAATTATGTCCTGCATCACTGCCAAGAAGCTATGATAAATAAGGGATAACGTTACGTGTTTTTCTATCCAATTTCTTCCTGAAACTAGTAAATAACACGAGCGTCAGTTAAACGAAGCTTTACCTGTTACAAATATCTAAATCATGTTGTTATATATTTAGATATTTCTTCTATTTTTTTCTCGGGAGAACATTACAAATATTTATGTATTATTCACACAATGCTAAAACGAAAACCTATGCACACAGATACAAACATGCAAAAGTGTGTACCAAACTATACAGCCATGCTCGCATGCAGTTTTCTATTCATGTGTACGTCTTTCTGCACGTAAGATAGTACCTATGAGTATATGCATGAATAGAACTCTACGAATCATCCATGTATGTTTGGGCCTTTTCTGTTGTAAGTATTTGTGTGTAAGTATGTTGTGCATGTATATATATATATATATATATATATATATATAT
>NC_068987.1:99920328-99921662 GCF_001194135.2 Octopus bimaculoides
TTTAAAATAACACACAAAAACCGTTTGTCAGTGAACAGGTCGCGGTTTCAAAGCGACGAAAATATTTTGGCAAATTAAATTTAAATTTTGAAGTGAATCTAACGGTTGTTGTGCGTTTCATAAATACCCTATATAAACACCTTACACCTGCAATTGTATATATATATATATATATATATATGCATACATACTTATGCAGTTGTTGGTTTTGGACGGTTAGAAATTTGCCATTTTTTTCACGTCTAATATTGTTCTTAGCACTACAGGCGAGAGAATAGACAATAGGCGACAGGTAAAAACACCCATTGGGACAATTTATGATAAAGACCTGTCAAAATATTCTCCATTGGTGAAGAAATTATCTACATAGAGACCGCTAGTCTCATGGGTCGCCTACAAGAGACAAATGACAGACATGGAACCAATGGTTTGTTTCCAACAGGCCATGACCGATGGCTGCATATATTATATGTGCACTTATATAATTTTGGGGCATGCAAGTTTCGGACCTATAAATAACTGACACATTACACGAACAGACACACGTAGAGACAGACACAGGCGCACATATACACACACACACGCACACACACACAAGCTCGCTTGCACACACACAGAGGGGTACGTATGCATTCTCACACACGCACGCACAAACTCTCACACACAAACATGTATATATGTTTCTATCTCCTTAATTTTAAAATTTATCATCTATGATTTCCCCGATATTCTTCCCCGCCCAGATACCTTTATGTGTACTGAGATATCTTCAGTGGACTATACAAAAATACTGAACGCTCATAATCTGGACTTGCTGATCGTAATGCTTTCTAACGTAAGCAATACCCAACTATGCTTTATTGAAACTTCGGAGATATATTCTTAGAAAGCAATGTAAATTTCAGCATTATGCTGGGCAGGCTAAGACATCGGACAAAAAGCCTTTGTAGGGAATACGCAGCAGTTTTCCCTCCATTTACAAACACTATTTAAAGAGTCCGAAATTCTGCACAATCTTCAAGATATAAGCAAGTACAGAAAAGTGTACGATGTATTTGTGAATTTCAGGAAAGCGATTGAAACCGTACAGCATGATATTTATGGAACACCATGAAGAAAATGTACTTGCAGCAGACTCATTCATTCAAATGACTTTATATACGAGCAAATATTGCAGAAAATGTGAAATTAAGTAGCGATGACTAATTCTGTGTGACTATAATATGTCCTGTTTTCTTGATATACTTCATATTTTCCAGTAGTGATTTCTATATTTCACAGAAGTTCATAGCTTTTGGCAAGTCAGCATCAACGTCGGAAGGCCAAATATCGTA
>NC_068987.1:99921961-99923164 GCF_001194135.2 Octopus bimaculoides
TATATAAGTTGGTAGAGTTGAGACACTGTACACTACATTCAAACTAGTATATGGCAACGAGCCAAATTAGGAATAATATTTATTACTTTTATATTTATTAATATTACTCATTATATCTGATTATATGTTACCCTAGCACGCTAAATTCATTGATCTAAGACAGTCCCTATTCTCTGAGAATCTCACGAAAAGAATATACTCGAAATCAGTTTAGTTTTGCATTATACTATTTCATATTTCCGTTTCATTTCGTCTTGTTTTTCTCTTTACTTAGCAGTTTATCATATTAACTTTTGATCAGATGTGTAGTTCA
Source organism: Octopus bimaculoides (assembly GCF_001194135.2). Taxonomy (NCBI): domain Eukaryota; kingdom Metazoa; phylum Mollusca; class Cephalopoda; order Octopoda; family Octopodidae; genus Octopus; species Octopus bimaculoides. The sequence goes on from NC_068987.1 coordinate 99,922,275, forward strand.
CTTCGGTTAGAACACTTTACGTTGGTTCAATGAAAATAGAAAATATTTCATCTTTGTTTTCACACATTAAGAAATCTATTGACCCAGAGGTGACGAATGTTTAATTTACGTCAGGTCTTCGATGCAATTTACCACGTTTACAGTGAGAGAAAAACGATAAGATATCCCAACAGACCGTGAGTTGAAGAATGAGACAATGGTCAAAAGTGCCAAAGTTGCTATGCAATTTATTCTAGTGATTTCTGACTCCCCACACATTCTTTCGCTCTTAGTTATAGTTCTACTTACGCATATAGGTCAAACAGATTCTGTACGACGCATATACTCATCACACTCATGAATTACTATTCCGCCTTACTCACTCGGATACTTACTGACACAGACAGCCAGACATATACTTTAATTAATTATATATATATGCCTGAGATATCATCAAACAATATTGTGTATGAGGACAAATACATTCGCAGTTTCTTTACTATTTAGTGAATAATCTACAATAAATTTGGTTTTGATTCCGCTATTCAAGTGAAGATATGATTTTTATTTTTTAGGGGAAGCATTCCAAATTTCGACCCGGTGTCTCTGCTCCTTTCCAATACCCACAACATTTATTATTTGCCATTGCAAATAAATGAGATTTGACATTGGTGGCAAAAAGTAAAGCGAGAAAAGGTTGCATGCCAAGATCAACAAATTACCTTAGGTCTTCGTGTGTGTGTATGTATATACGTATAGACACATATATATCTGTATGCACGAACTCATACAAACATTCACACAGAAACACACACAAACACACCCACGCACAAATACACACACAAATGCATACACACACACATATATACATATGTATATATATATATATATATATATATATATATATATAT
>NC_068987.1:99927512-99930141 GCF_001194135.2 Octopus bimaculoides
TTTTACATGCGTCTCTACTCTATACTGTTTTTTCATCCATCCTTTTCCCATTTCCTTTTTTTCCTCTTCACCGTTTTCTATCCCTCTCTCTCTCTCTCACACACACACACACACAGTATTTGTGTTTTCCCCTCTCTCGTTGCTCACATGTGACCATCGTCCATCTTTCTTTTCCTCACGTGACCATCTTTCTTTTCCTGCCCGACGTTTTAAGGACAGCACATCTACCTCGCTCTTCTATCTTTTTCTCTTTTCGTTCGGTTTCCTTATATGTCGCGACTGTCCTGTGTTTTTCTAAAATCTGACCCTCCATAAATCCAAATTTTTATTTTGGAATTTATGGGAGTAACTGTCTTCGGAGACTCATATTCTGGTTGAATGCTCAAAATGAGGACTAGATAGACAGCCGGCAATCGATGAAGCGTCGTTCTCTGTGCTACTTGTCCTATTTTCCATTTTACTCTCGCTCATTGCATACTTAACTCGTTCATTTTCGTGCATAATGTTCTTTACATAGTGACGTCAACTAATAGAAACCTAGTGTGTTACTCCTCGTTGAGTAATTATTTCGATCTACACTCCTCACTATCTGACTTTCTTTACCGCTGTTTATTTCAGTTGCCGCTTTTCATCACCTGTTCCTAGAAATTTTGCTTTATCTCTCTTTCATTCTCTCTCTCACCGTCTCTCTAACTCACTCTCTCCTCTCTTATTCTCTCTCTCTTGCTCTATCACCCAGCCATTTCCCTATTACTATCATTTCGCTTACTTCATTGCTTAACATACCTTCTTTCCCCTCCTTAAAGTTGCAGCACATCGTATGACCTGACTACTAATGATGTTTCCATTTATAGCATTACAAATAAAGGGGATTCCCAAAGGCACACATGTTCATCTGGCTTACACATACGACGTAGTTGAATTTAATTGATTTCAATATATCGGTAGATCATCCAGATTCAAGCAGTGAGAAAAAGCTCTTGGATATTCTTGAAATTGCTGTTCTCAATATGGAATAATTTTACTAGAAAAACAACGCTAAAATTATTTCAAATTTTGCAAGACAATTTGCAAATGGAACTCAATTTGACGAAGGCAACATCTCATTTTACAAAAGGTCACCATTTAATGTAAGCGTATAATATTTGGCTGAAGAACTTCTACACTGATAGTCAATACACAGATGTCCGTAAACAAATCATTTACTACACAAAGTAATTTTAACTCCTGCAATCCAGTAAAGTTCATCATCTTTAAATTATATAACGCAGCAATGTTTCCTTTGAGTCCACAAACCGCCGAGATTATGTTATTCCAGCTAGGTGGAATAAGGACAATGCACCGGCAGCAGCAAAGGTACTTTCTTACAGTTACCCATTTTACCCTTCATAAAGATATTCAGTATTCAATAACTAGCGATCCATTTCGTTAATACTCCAGTCGCTTATGCTTCTCTTAGAACATATCACAGATTGACCCATTTCAAATATTTCGACCAGCTAATTTTACACAGACTTGCAAAACGTCCATCGCAAAAACGTAACATATCAGATCATGATCTGCATGTTTTGAACTTCCTCGCTTTTATTTATAGTCTATCCAACTTAATGTTAAGCATACCATATCCGTTAACATCATATATCTAAAGGACCGTAGATATTTGAGTATACTGAACATACTTCCTCGATCATTCTTTAATATAACTATCAGTGTGGCCCTTACTACCTTGGCATATTCGCTGTCCATTATAAAGCCCCTATTTCTCAGTTAACTGGAACTTGTTATAAGGACATGTTCATCGTTCTCACTCCCCAAACCATAAATGACACAACACTTTTATGCAATACGGTATCAATTAGTATACAACCCAACACTTCGCATCTATCATATCCAGCAAATCCTGCAAATGAGTCAATCTCTTGTGTATTTTCGCTTCTACCAACCATTACAACATCTCCGTTCCTATTTTTATAAGGTCAACTTTTTCCTGAAACAATATCCGGAATCACAATTTTCCCCTTTCATCAACTTTATTGCAAATATAATCCGTACACATCGTCCCTTGGTTCGACTGTGTCATCAAAATCATTATTTGTCCACAAAATTCAAACACAGCGAGTTTTGATACATTAGTCAGGGAGACAAATAGAGCATTTAAAAGCGTTTCCGATCTTATAACAGCACTCTAAACCGTAGTTTAGCACCACCCTTTACTTTAGTCACTCAGATGTGCATTAGCCATAGTAGTATTGTCCTACACCATAGGGTTCCATGCTTTTGTTTCTACATTGAATAACAAATCATTATGACACTAAGCAGAGCCGGCTCAGTTAGAATGCATAACAGCTTTGCTTTCCGCGTGTGCCAATAATTTCGTCTAAATTGTCCCACTCATATGCATTTCAATGTTTCATCTGCAAACATCTATCTACACACAAACATTCAAAAAGAGGATTGTGCTTTATATATATATATATGTATATGTGTGTTTGTGTGTGCGTGTGTGCATTACATGTACATATCTACATATATATCTATATTATGTATATATACTTAATCAAATATACTATGCATATGTAAATGCATATTATACGTAGGTGTGTGTATATATATATATATATATATATAT
>NC_068987.1:99930177-99934181 GCF_001194135.2 Octopus bimaculoides
TGAGAAGATAAATCATATACCGTGGTTGCTGTTATTGTCGTTCTGTATTAGGATGTGGCATTTATATCCTGTAAATTCTCTATTTTATTATTTCAATTGAAAACATGTGAGGTCTTCAGTAACGTCTCGTCACCGAGTGCTCAGTTAATAACTAATAATATCAACACCAGAAACAGAAAGACAGAAAATTTGAATAGAATTGTTACGAGAATGTACAAACATTTCAGTGCGTACGCGAAAGATATTTTATTCCTTCTAGAATAATCGTCATAAAAGTTGATGTTTATTTCTTTCTTCATTTGTATTCTGTTTTCCGATTTCGTGGATGGCATTTTTTTTTTTTTTTTTCATATTTCATTGTGAAAGATATTGGAGTGGTTATAGAATAGAAGAATGTATGAAAATAACAGAAAACAATTTCTGCATAATTCTAATTTTATATTATTATTCATAGCACAATAGGAAAACGGAATATCTGGTGGTGATAGAAATACGAAGCAATTACCGAAATGCATAAAGTATTATTCCTTTAGAAAATGGCTAAGTCAGAAGTTGGCATAGTGTTTAGATCAATAAAGAAGGAAATAAAGACAGTTGGAAAAGTCAGACATGGGGAAAATGCGAATTTTGTCACTTAAAAAAATATCAAATACAAGTCAGTGGTTTGTTGTCTTTATTCCGTTAACTTTTACGATTTTATAAGCAAATACAATATTTAAGTATAATTCTAGCAAATTTAAGGGGAGAAGTTTATTCGACTACGGCGTCTTGGCCTAAGTAACTGATTGGTACAATATTCTATCAGCCCCAGAAAAGTTAAAATGATATCTGACTTCAGTAAGGACTATACTCAGGATATGAGGGTCAAAAACGAAAAGCGGAAAGCATATCTCTGACTGTCTAAAATGTCTGTCCCCACCGTCAGAGATTCTCATTTTCTGGTACAAATAATTATATTTATTTAATTACAAATACAAAATAGAGGCCTTGTTGAAGATTTTGTGTTCTGTCTATTGTCTGATTTTCGTGAGAGAGTATTTCTAAATTCTCTGCATAGACTAAAGGTGAAACTATGTATACTCCGAGTATTTTAACAGAATAATATTTTAAGAGTTCGTTTATATGGTTTAGTCGAACTTTGACTTCTTAATACGATAAATACACAAAAGTGTGTGCCTCTGTGTGTGTGTGAGTTTGTTTGTGTGTATTTGTGTGTGTGTGAGTTTGTGTGTGCGCGTGTGTATGTATGCATTCATACACACATGCACTGTTAAATTTTTTATTGACTCTCAATCAAAATAATTTCAAACATTCAAACATTTTGATACGAAGATAACTGGTATGTGACACTTCAGTTTTTAGTTCTAAATATAATGTTGAGAAACGGTAAATAGACAAACGGATAGCTTCCCAGTTAGTTAACTAAATAGATGCATAGATAGATCGATAGATTGGTAGATAGCTAGTGAGGTGGAGAACTTGAGCATACAAAGTATAACGCATGCGCTTGGAAATCTATGCTGTTTCTCGCCGCGCAACAGAAACCCAAAGCTCTTCTTTATGCAGTACACATTTAAACAGAAGCAAGTATTTGAACCGTATATCGCTTATGCATGTGGGATATAAAAAATGGCAATCACAATGATATTAATCTTAGAAAAGAGAAATAATCCATTTTCCTTTAAGTGAACATTTAAAAATATAAAGTGACTCCATTAATATTAGTGATGAATGGATAACAAATTTCGAATATCAAATGAAAGGAGAATAGCCATCACAAAAACACAGATATCAAGGCCGAAAGTGGAGTATAGAAAAGTGATAAAACAGAGAATTTACATATCCTGTGTTATCTACACCTTCCAAATTCCTGATGCTCTCCATTGTTTTTATATCATGTACGTGTGTACGTGTATGTTTGTGTGTGTGTGCGTATGTAAGCATGTATGTGCGATGTGTTGGGGGTATCGTGTGCTGTGTTTGTATGAATATGTATATATGTATAAATTCGTTTCTACTCTAGGCACAAGGACCGAAATCTGGGAGGAGGGGGCCAGTCGATGAGATCGACCCCAGTACGCAACTGGTACTTAATTTATCGACCCCGAAAGGATGAAACTCAAAGTCGACCGCGGCGGAATTTGAATTCAGAACGTAACGACAGACGAAATACCGCTAAGCATTTCGCCCGGCGTGCTAACTTTTCTTATTTCTTTACTGCCCACAAGGTGCTAAATATAGAGGGGACAAACAAGAAGAGAGAAAAGGATTAAGTCGATTATATAGACTTCAGTGCGTAACTGCTTCTTATTTAATCGACCCCGAAATGATGAAATGCAAAGTCGACCTCGGCGGAATTTGAACTCAGAATGTAGCGGCTGACGAAATAACGCTAAGCATCTTGCTCTTAAGAAAGAGAGAGTAAGAAAATACTTCTGAGCATTTCGCATGGCGTGCTCACGATTCTGCCACCACGTCGCCTTGGAAAATTATAAAATTACATTATTTACATTATTTACATTCGATGTATATTTGTCCCCATATTGTTTGTTGTTAACACAACGTTTCGGCTGATATACCCTCCATATGAAAATACGAAAACTAAAAGAAGCAGCAAATATGCTAGGACACAGCAACCTCCTAAGCAGACCGCGTGCAGATATAAGTAGCATATGGGAACCGGTATTAAGGAAGGATAGAAAAATATTAGAATTATAAGTCCTAAAATTCACTCCATAATTGCTCACGGGCATATGGCATAGTGCTTCAGAGCTATTAACCCCAATATTCCGAGTACGATTCCAAGCAGTCACCTGAACAATAATAGTAATAATAATAATAATAATAATAATAATAATAATGATAATAATAATAATAACATCGATGAATACCTTAGAAATGAGAACCCATGCTCGAAATGACCCCGAAACACCCGAAGAAAACTGGAGGGTACATCAGCCGAAACGTTGGGTTAACAACAAACAAGATGAGGAACCATATCCGTCGAATGTAAATTGTGTACATAATTCCTCATCTCCTAAATGTAGAACTGAATTATAAAATTGTTTTCAAATCTTGGCACAAGGCAGCACTTTAGCTGGAAGCGGGCAAGTCAATTATATTGACCCCAGTGTACCTGAGTTTTGTATCTTTTATCGGCCCCGAACGGATGGGAGTCAAAGACGTCTGCAGCAGAATTTGAACACCAAACGTGAAGATAGATGAAATGCTACTACGCATTTCGTCCGCGTGCTCATGATTTTGATAGCTACCGCTTTGGACAGTTGTAATATGAATACTTTTCGCGTTATTTCGTCTGTCTGTACGTTCTGAGTTCAAATCCCGTCGAGGTCGACTTTGCGTTTCATCCCTTTGGTGTCGATGAAATACGTACTAGTGAAAGACTCGGATCGAAGCAATCGATTATCCCCCTTACCCAAAACTTTTCAAGGTCTTGTTCTTAGAGTGGAAATAGTCTTCATTCCACAAAGGTCGACTATGCCTTTCATTCTTACGAGATCGATAAATTAAGTAGCAGCTGCATACTGGTTCGATCTAATCGACTGGCACCCAGCCTGAAAAATCTTTGGCCTTGTTCCCAAATAGGTAGGAATATTAATACTTTTAGAGGTGGTCAACTGACAAAATCTACACTGTGAGCTACAAATTACTTAGCGGCATTTCTAAGTTGAAATTCGGCCGATGTTGAATTTGCCCTTCACTTTTTGAGACCAACAATATAAGTACCAGTTGAGCGCGTGGGTCAAGTATTTGACTAGTACCTTGCACAAAATTTCAGGCCGTGCGCCTCTAGCACAAAGAAACATAACCTCTTTCAAAATCGAAATTTTAAAAAAGCGGGTCATTCTCTGAGCTACTTTCTTTTCGCTTCCAGTCTTCCCCATTACCCTCCCTGTTGATATTTCTACCTTCACTCTATCTCATTCTCTGAATTCTCACTCTATCACTATCTCCCTATATATATATATATATATATATATATA
>NC_068987.1:99934264-99935935 GCF_001194135.2 Octopus bimaculoides
ATATATCTTCTCTCACTCACTCAGTCTACTCATTCTCACTATGCTGCTCATTAAGTTGATTTCCTTCTCTCTCCACTCTTATCACTCTCTCTATATCTCTCTGACACTCGTCATATCAGTGTTATCATAGCATGTTCCCTTCTCCAATGCATCTTAAATTCAATATGTGCAAAAATTCATCACCTCGCACACATTACAGAAGCATTGATTAGCTAATATCGGGATTATTTTGGTATAGTTAGTGTGGCATTCTCTGTTTCCAGTATCGTAGTACCACCACCATATTGTGACAGATGGTTTAGATACACTCTACAAGTGCAGTAACAGTAAACAAGACAACGGCGCAGCCATAATAACAGCATAGCCATCCTATAATCTCTTCACGAACAATCAATATTCCAATCGAACTAACCAAGCGACACGTTCCGACTTCACTGCAAACTCAACTTGAACTAACACAAAAACATCACTTCCACCGGTACAATTTTTAATCGCCCTGTCCACTCTATTTCTCGCAAGGGGACGTCGCGACTCTCATCATAAGTTAGATATATATTAATAAAATAATTCAATGCAGTAGCTATAAGTTTAGCCTGAACAAAACTCAACTTATTATACTAAGAATACGCAACTTTAAAAAATGACGTGTCAAATCATAAGTTACATTACACAATTTTCCATCAATCTTGAAATTACTTCCAATAGTTACCGACATTAGTAGACAAATAAAGGTAGCGAACTGACAGATTCTTTCCCGCATCGGACACAATGTTTAGTTGCATTTCGTGTTTCTTCACGTTCTCAGTTCACATTCTGTTGAGGTCGGCCTTGATATTCAACCTTTCGGGTTCGATAAAATAAGCACCAGTTGAAAAATATGGTCGATGTAATCGACTTAACAACCCGCCTCAAAATTACTGGTCTCGTGCCAAAATTTGAAATCAGTTTTAGTAGACGGATAAAGTCGGTGAACTGGATGAATCGTTACCACGTCGAGCAAAATACTTTACGGCATTTCTTCCGTTTTAGCGTTCTGATTTCAAATACTAACGAGCTTGACTTAGATTTTCCTTGTTTCATGGTCGATTAAGCAACATGTGCAACGAAAAGAAGAAAAAATATAACATTAGATATATTCACATATATTCACATGCACGATGTGCAAGTTTTAACACAACTTTTTCCTACATACATACATACATATATGACGGATACAAATTCGTGTTGGAGTATTGCCTCTCCTAGACAGAAGTTGTAGCAACAACGGAGGGGCTTCCAACTACCATTGTGCCAACCACTAACTCAGGAAACTAGCCCAAGTATTTTCACGTCCCCATGCATACATACTTTCATACGTTCACATATGCACATATTATCGGAACTCATGAACTATTCTGCCTTTGACAGGTCTTATTTTCCCTTCTAGAGGGCATCCAACATTCATTCTCCTCACTAAGAAAGCTTGGTGGGGTTTCAAGTTTAGTCGCCGACGGCCTGACCATGGGAAAGTATGTACTGGGTTGGGTTACATGTTACCAGTTGCGCCCAAGATCGACCTGATATACATACATACATACCAACATACATGCACATTATATATATATGTGTGTGTGTGTGTGTGCGTGTGTGTGTGACCGTGTCTCTGCGTGTGCATGAATATTTATATATATA
>NC_068987.1:99936070-99940655 GCF_001194135.2 Octopus bimaculoides
CACAACTGTTCCTTTGTGCTTGGTTCTAAATAAAAAAATATACATATACGTACGTATATATACACACATATATGTATACACACACACACACATACATACACACACACATATATTTATGCTTTAAACACATGATGCTTTATTTTACTGGAAAACAATACTCCTGTATTGCACTATTTTGATTTCTTTCTTTAAAGACGTGTTCACTGTTATCGCTTCTGTTGGCAGCTAGGCGTTCAAGCCACTACACTGGCATTGACGTGGCAACATTTGAAATTTTGTTTTGGAAAATCTAGCTGAAGGTAACTAATCAAATTTACGTTAACAAAGGTATCTCGAAGAGTTTGAAACCTAGGCACTAGATAATCCACATATCAGTTGGACATTTATCTGATGCTTTTCCTACACGATAGCATTTCTTATGTTCACTGTCCGCACACATATTTGCAAATATACACAGTGAAACTATTATCGCGTCGTATAATATCGACTGTTATTTCCAGTAAATTCTGCTGTATTGTTGTATCTCCAGCCTATATTTATATTTATGCTTTAACCGCATGGTGCTTTATTTCACGAGAAAATCATACTCTTGTATTGCAGTATGTTAAATCTTTTCTTTTAAAACTTTTTCACAGTTCTCCCTCCAGTTAGCGGCTAGGCGTACAACCGATAATACTGGCATTGATGTGGCAACAATTGAAATTTTGTTCTTGTGAAAGTTTGAAACTTAGGTCCTAGTTTATTCACTTCTGGATTTTATTTTGGCAGATGCTAAAATTTTCTTTGTCATGTATGGACGTCTACTTGAGGAAACAACAGAAGGCTCCCCGCCAAAACATAGTTTCATTTTGCTTGACCTTTATTTTTAAAGTGTACACGTTTTTTTTTGTCTACATGTTAAATAAATACATTATATCAGAATATGCTTTATTTTTTTGGTAATATTATTTCCTTAGGAACGTATATAAAGTAATATAAAGTATTAAACTAGCTAAAACTATGAGTGGGGGTTGTCCATTCCGCGCCGCACTAACCGTGAAAAGTACAGACCCGCACAACCGGAGGGTTAAAAGATAAGATATAAAAGAGATATAAAAGAGATATAAAAGAGATATATGTGTGTGTAGGCGCGTGTTTCTGATTTTGTGTGCGCGTATTTCTGTGGGTCTGTGCATGTATGCATGTAGGTATGTATGTATGTATGTATGTATATATGTATGTATATATATGTATGTATGTATGTATGTATGCATGCAGGCATGCATGTATGTATGTATGTATGTATATATGTATGTATGTATATATGTGTGTATGTATGAATGTATGTATGTATATATGTGTGTATATATGTATGAATGTATGTATATATGTATGTATATATATGTAAGTATGTATGTATGTATGCATGCAGGCATGCATGTATGTATGTATGTATGTATGTATGTATGTGTATATGTATGTATGTATGAATGTATGTATGTATATATGTGTGTATGTAGGCGTTTGTAGACATACAGGAAGATATATACACATATATACATAAGAGTATATTGCACTCCCACGTTCTAGTGTATCATAATTATGTGTCAGCAGATGGAAAATAACTAAATGAAAGTGTAAAGTAATACTTCCTGATGAATTAATTCTGTATTCTTATTATTCATAATTAAGCTTACTTCTTACATTATCATCAGCTCATCTTCCTACGCACCTCTCGGGAGAGCACGTTGCCTACTTAGGAGAATTACTACACATAAATCTCATTTGGATGCTCTGCAACAGATAAAAGAAAATAAATGAATTCAAATATTCTGAGGTTAGTAGAACATTACAGTGTTAGATTCCCCCATTCCCTTGCTAACAGGTATGTGTTCACACACGTGTACACAAAGAGACACGGCAACAAATATGTATAATGAGACACAGCATAATTAATACATCTTGCAGAGTATGTTTTATCCATACGTAGAGGGTGAGTTTTCCGTTACCGCTGCTACTGAAACCGGAGAAAGCGCATCCCGCAACAATTTCATTTATCAGTTTTATACGTATACAGTCACACAGATAGAACTTCACCATCAGTTTGTTGTTCCAAGAGACAGAACTGAATACACAGGTTTCTTTGGTTTCCAGAAGGCTGTTACACTGACCTCATGTGTACCGAAGAAAGAGAAAATATCCTACTGAACACAACGCATCATGATGCTGCAATTGATAAAAGTACAAAAGAAAGAAGACACCAGAGAGTATTACATTCTACAACTGTACTACAATGTTTCCAGAAATACTTGACGTTGGCCAATTACAGTTTTCTACACCATACACACTTTCATATGTGTGTATTTATGTATGTATGTATGTATGTATGAATGTATGCATGTAAGTGTGTATATGTGTTTGTGTGAGCGCGCTCGTGAGTGTATAATGACGACCTGGTTCATAACAAATAGTAAAGTGTACCACCGTTTACTCGGGAAAATTGGACAATAAAAGGAAAGTCCTTTTACGTTTTAAGCAAACGTTTTGAGAAACAGAGACAAAGATGGCGGACTTAAACAGGTGATTGAAACACAATGTATGTATCTAAGTATCTATGTATGTATGTAAGTATGTATGCGTGTATCTATGTATATATACATGTATATACACTTGTATGTGTCCACCGCATACAATATTTAAATGAGAATAACTTTAGATTTCTAAATCCTACATTGATATTCATTTGCTCACAATATAAGAAACATGAGTTTGACAAATATGCATGTCTTCTGTGAAAAGAGAAAATATGATCCCTATCAAACATATATTTGTATATTGACTTATCTTTTGGTAACCTAACTATACCTTTTTACCATATTATTTAATCAGTCATTAGAGTGCGACGATACTTAGCGTGCTGAAGGGTTTAGTAGAACCAATCGTCCCCACTACTTATTTATTTTTAAACCTTTTCCTTATTCTAATAGTCACTTTGCCGAAAAGCTGAGATACCAGCATGTGTACGAACTACCGTCGATTTTCCAGCGGTTGTAGTGGACAAACACAAACAGAAAGTCAAACATACGTTGGAGTACACACACACACACACACACACACACGCACATACACACACACACACATACCCACACACGCCCGCACGCACCCACACACACGCACACACACGCACACACACACACACACACTTACATATAAGCGATGTTTATCGCCACTTCAGCACGGCTGTTCCATAGGAACCGATGTGACTGCTACTTTTAACCCAAGGAGTACGACTCCTTCAGATTGTTATTGAATGTAATCTCCACCCGATATTTATAGCAAGAAGAGAATGAAGACCTTCCATCTTCTAGCCACGTATGGTTTCGAGAGATTTGTGGTCATCTTTGGTGGTCGATACTCGTATGCTTGAGATAGCAGTAGTTCACTCAAGATATCAAGTCACACACGATCTCTGATCTTGCAACAATCAAATTATATAGTTAGAAAATCCCTATAAAAGATGAAAGTTGCTATTTTTAAAGCCATGCGAACGCCTCCGGCAGCTGAGTGACCGTCTACTCAGCTATTAGAATGACCGCTAAGTGAGTGGAGGGAGTAAAGGTAAGGGGGTAAAAATGTCCATAGTATTCGCGTAAGCGCACCAGTACTACTTTTCTATCAACACACACACACACATACACCCACACACACACACACACACACACACACACACATATATATATATATAGTAACGGACACTTTATCTGAGATCGAGTGGTGAGGCAAAAAAATGCAGTGTGGGAGGTGTTTATAAGCCGATTAAAAACAAACAAAAACATGTACATGTAAGTTGCCAAAATGTTCCAGTCGCTTTGAAATAGTGATATGGTCACCGACAACATTACATGCTGCATCTGCGAAAGTAACATTTAGTGTATGGTATGTATGTCTCTATGTATGTATGTATGTTTGTATGTATGCTTGTATGTATGTACAGATGTCACAAAAGGTAAACAACATGAAATACGAAAATAACTTTGGGTACGCAAAAGCGTGCGATATAAATGGAAAGCAAGAAAAGTAACATAAAAGATTACCCGTTGTCAGTTGTCGGCTGTCCTTCTACTCCCTATTTCGAACAGTGAACGACAAGATACGACATTGCAGGCAGTTACTCCCCCGAACCAAATTAAAATGTTGGATTTGCGGAGGGTCAAAGTTGGTTACAAAACAGGACATACAACAAACCAAAAGAAACGAATACAGACAGGGGGAAGTAAGCGTTAGGCTCAGACGAGTTATGGTAGCGAACGATGGAAGAAGATTCTTTGATAAGAGAAAAGATAAGAGAGGAGAGGAGACAGATAGGGATGCATCTGGACTGCACAACAGATTGGAGGAAAAGAAAGATGATCACGTGAGGAAAGGAAAGATGGACGATGGTCACGTACGAGCAAAGAGAGAGTAAAGGGGGAAGAAGGAGAGGGAGACAAACAGATAGTAAACGGTGAAGGGGAGAAAAATGAAGCAGAGAAAGAATAAGAGAGAAAAGCAAAATGAGAGAGAGAGAGGAGAGAGAGAGAGAGAGAGAGAGAGAGAGAGGGGGGAA
>NC_068987.1:99940882-99941972 GCF_001194135.2 Octopus bimaculoides
GAGAGAGAGAGAGAGAGAGAGAGAGAGAGAGAGAGAGGGGGGAACAGTAAAGGAAATAGTCACATCAACTATATTGAGATAAAACTTACTTGGAAATGGATGCATTGCGCTCAATTAAATCATAGTATGAATAATATATATATATATATGCATATATACACACATATGTACATACATACATATGTATGTATATAGGCATGAATATATGGGTACAGAACGTCACAAAACCTGAACAACATGATCTATATGTCTATGTATATATGCGCGTAAATTTTTATGTATGCATATATTGATGGCTTGTAGTGATGAACTTCAGTATAATATATATTATGCAAAAGGTGATAGCCAGAATTTCTATAAAATCATTCATTCCGTCTCTTTTCGGGATTACTCATGAAATATATCTCATAGAAAATTCACATCGCTTACATATATGTGAGTCGAAAAGCATTTATTGTTGAATTTGTTTTCTTGAGATTTGAAAACAGATTTTTGAAGTGCGATTAGTTGACATGGTCGTTATCATTTTGTATCTATGTGCATATGTGCGTCTCTATATATGTGTGTCTAAGTATATGCGTTTTCTGAGGTTTTGATCAAAGAAAGAGAAAGAAAGGAAGAAAGAAAATAAAATGTCAAAGAAAATCATATACCGTTTATCAATACACATTATCCGAAACTGACCAACTAAAAAAAACAAAGCAACAATAAGTTTTACAAAGACACTAGACGAAATACTGATTGGTGAAAATCTCAAAATGAATACTAAACGTAAAACAAAGCATCAATCCCAAAAATTGCACGAGAGCAAAATTTGCATCAAAGGATAATTCAGAAATCTCCATGAACCGCAGATGCGGAATATGTAGTAACAACAAAAAATTCAATATCTGAAAACTAGTTCCGGCGTGCAAGAATCCAGAGACAACATTTTAGATAAAGATAATTACGTTAAATTCGACTGAGCAAACATCTGAAAATATGCGTAAACATCAGATTCAAGACCTTTCCTTTCTACACAGACATATATATGTACACGCGTACAGATATATACATACAAGTATATGTATATACATATATAAATATATAT
>NC_068987.1:99944576-99947696 GCF_001194135.2 Octopus bimaculoides
TATATATATATATATATATCCGTGTGTGTGTGTATGAGTGTGTGTGTGTGTATGTGTGTGTGTGCGTGCATGGGTGTGTATGTCGCAACAGTGACTCTAAATTGATGGAACATCGCATTATAATTCGCAATGACCATTTAGATTTTATATTGCAACCTCAACAATGTATACGCCATTCACATCTTCGGCTTGATATAATAATACAGTAGAAGAGGGTATAAATTTGAATAAGATTATTTTCGGATATTTTTTCCCTATATTTATTTCTCTTCGTAGACATCAACCTTTGATATGTTTAACTTAAACGCGTTGATTCACTGAACAAACTTGTTCCTTGGAAAGTTATGCGATTAAAAGACGCCTAGCACACTTACTTTCAGCAGTCCTGGATGAAACAAAGTAAGGAGTTAATATTTATTGCACATTCCTCACGCCACTGAGAAATAAAAAATGACACAACATTGTCAATGTAAGGAAAAAAAAGTTGCAACAGATGAAACAGATGAACATTGATAATATTCAGTTACTTTGGATCAATATCGACCGAATTTCAAACCTTATTATTTGTATAAATCACATTATTCTTAAAATATCAATATAGTGTGACTGAAAATATGCGACATGAAAGGTTATCACGAACGAAATACCTTTCTTCATATATCTAGAGACATGTGTGATTTCGGGTAACATAATCCACCACAACAATAGCTGGTTACTATTCAATTACATGCTCAGGTATGTTGTCAATTAAACAGCACCAATACAGCATAGCATGAAGATTTAGATAACCAGTTGATTCAGCTTTCAGTTACACTATGTGAAAAGAAAAACAGACTTCAGTAATGCCGTACAATTTATTTCGTTAGTAATTTGAAATTGCTATAATTAAATGAAGTCTAAATTGCAAAGTGTTTCTGTGATTAATTAAATAACGAAATGTAGATAAAGAAAATCACAAATCCCTTTTGGAAAATTAAGTTTTACGTTACTAAGATAAAATTCTGTTATTGTTGTAATACCGAAGTTAAATATAAATAATTGATATATATTCAGACCACATTTGTTAAACGGGAATAGAGTTTAAGACTGGTTTATTATGAAGTGCTAATAAATCGTTTAATGAATATTTGCAAATATTAAACATTTCTTCATATACATTTTTAACGAGAATATTTAAAGAGTTAAGTGAATGTGTATCGTTTAGATTATTCTGATGAAATCATTAACTCTTGCTTCTGCGGCATATGCATTCATGCTATTTCATTAAATTTGTAATACCTCGTTTTCCATTATTTGACATCGAGTTTTGTGTTTCGGTGAACATTATTTTCTCATTGATATTACTATCGAGTGAAACCAAAGAGAAGGAGGTATTACTATATACAATTTTACAGTATTTAAAGAAAACAGCTGCAAATTAAATTAAGTATTGCGCTAAGAAATTACGAGATGGTATCAAAACTTTCCCAACGAATTCTGTAGTGCGCCGACAAAAGGCAGAACACGTTCTATGGGCTAGCAGAGACCCTCACGAGGCAGTGTGCCAAGTCACATTACTGTGTTTAATTCGCAAGTTCTGAAATGTGTGTTGTTGTGATCACGTGTATAGTGTAGTTTTTGATTTTGTTATGGACAGGAACAAAAAAGAGCCATCGTGAAATTTTGTTTTAAACTTGGGTGGGGGCTGCTACAGAAACGTTCAGTATGCTTCAGCAAGCTAAAAGCAACAAAGCAATCGGTCGTACACAATATTTGGAGATGTTTGGAGAGGGCATGGTTCCTGCGAAAGCGGAACAATCTCACTGCAAGACGAGGACCGATCTCGAAGACATTCCACAAGTGTCACTACCGGAAATTATTATTGTACATCCAGAATCCGTACACCAGTGTTAGACCATCAATCGAGAATTATACAGCGACGTTTTAAAGCATTTGTTGGAGAAAATTGCTAGAAAGCAACCGGATATGTGGAGCGGGAACAATTGAATTCTTCACGACAACAATGATGTCCCCTGGAGGGCGCTTCTCATTAATGTTCTTTTTTCTCCATCGCCTGACAACAGAATATGCAGTTTCACATTGGAAAATCTCTAGATTTGGAAAGAATACGTTTCTAAATCTCTCAGAGAGATTTATGCAGTAGTGATACGATAAAGTAGTTGTATGCTGTCAGCGTAACGTGACAGTCCCTTGAAGGGAATATTAATACTGTTGGTTAGACCTAGGAAGCAGCACCACTTGCTGTTAGCTTTGACACATTTCCTGTGTCCTTAGATTTACAATAAGCCTGCATCCAGAGACATGTTTCTGAGCCTTTGCTCGTCATCAGCCTTGAGTAGCATGACCTGCTAGTGAAAGACACCTCTCAATCTCTTGTAAATATATAATAATTCTAGTGAAATACATTCACTGATTTCAAATTTAGATATAATACATTTCTAAATCTCTCAGAGAGATTTATGTAGTAGTGATACGATGAAGTAGCTGTATGCTGTCAACCTGATGTGACAGTCCCCTGAAGGGAATAATTTGAAATCAGTGAATGTATTCCACTTGAATTATTATATGATGACAAGTGTTTGACAGGCATCTTCGACTAGCAGGTCACGCTACTCCAGACAGATGGCGAGCAAAGACTCAGAAACATGTCTCTGGATGCAGGCTTAGCTGAGTTTAGGTGCTTCTCTCTCCCTTATAAACATAAGGACAAAGGAAATGTGTCAAGGCCACAGGAAGCAGTGCAGCTTCCTAGGTCCAACCAACAGTAGTATTATTCCCTTCAGCGGACTGTCACATTAAGTTGACAGCATACAACTACTTCACCTCTAGATTTGTTTTTCTATTTCTCAAAAGCAGCTGATTTTTAATTTCAGTAGACTTAAGATTATTTTCACTTGAATTACGAACATTAATAAACTTTACAAATGTTTATTAATGCCGTTTTAAAATACACATCTTTCATTTTTTTTTTCTTTGTAAAGACCATGTATTCAAGAGTACGTCTGTGCCTATCAGTGTACACATAGGTGCATGAATATATATGCACATAGGTGCATGTATATATATATATATATATATATATATATATATATGTGTGTGTGTGTGTGTGTGTGTGTGTGT
>NC_068987.1:99947706-99949930 GCF_001194135.2 Octopus bimaculoides
TGTGTGTGCGTGCTTGTATTTATGTGTTTGTGTGTGTGTGTGTGTGTGTGTGTATGTGTGTGCAGTAAGTGAGATGGGAGGGGGTGAAGGACAGAAATTTGGGCAGGTCGTAGGGTCTGTATGTAGAAGTTATAAGCTCCCTTGCCTCCGGTGATGAATTTTACATCTGCCATATGTTGCTGTTAAGTTTATCTGTGTTAATCTTAGCGACAGAATAAAACGCGAACCTGAATAATTGCAGCGAGTTATACAACTTCATCAGTCATCAATGATTTCTTTTCTGTAATGAAAATTATGTATCAAATCAAGACTCCTGTAAATATACTCGAACTCCGATACAGCATAAATTATTTGAGCTAATTTGTACAACAACATATTGAAAAAGAGAATTGTATAAACACCGTAGTAAAAAATAGACACTGGCTAAGAATAAATAGAAGTACCAGGTAAGCATGAGTCTTCAGTGATACTCACTATGAAAAATTCGAGGTTCACGAGTCATACTTTTTCTCAACAGATGGGATATATATTTCGTAAATATGAATTCTCTGGATTTGTATTCTCTACTAGTGAAGTCGCATTATTCCTCCATGCACGGATATATGCATTAAATGAGACTAGATTTGCAAGTGAAATCTTTTTCTGATAAAAATTTAACAATGCCACGATCTAGACACATCACTATTCATCGATTTTCCGCAAAGCCAAGAAGTAAAGTAATCTTGTAAATACTCAGGTGCGTTTCAACGAGAGGTTGAATTAAATATTAAAAATAAAACCTTACATGTGTTATTATCTACACAATACTATCGGGTGGAGAAAGAAATAGAATGATGGGAAGAGCAGCAACAAAGTCAGAAAGAAGAAAATGAAGTTAATAATGATAACTAGATTTTTATAATTTTTACACAGCAATTTTGAGAGTAGGGAGCAAGTTCATTGCATCGAAATAGCACTGGATTGTTAACTATTTTATCGACTGTGTTGCATGAAAAAGAAAGCTGGCATCGGCATAATTTGATCTCAGAATCTAAAGAGCCAGAAGAAAGACGCAAAACATTTTGCCCGACACGCTAAATAAGCTGTCAGCTAACATATTTAAAGAAAATATTCATTATTCTTAGTGTGGACAGAATGGCTTAAATTTTAGGGGAAGTGGCTAGATCAGCCCAGTCCTCAATGGAAAGGAGCAAAGGAGAATTCACCCTCGACAGTATTCAAAGTTTGAACAGGCATTCTTACGAACACTTCACTTTCGGCAGACTTTGTGTCCAACCGGGAAAGTAGAGGGTAAAGAGAAGGGGAGAGATTTCTGGAAATTATTCACGGAAACCGGATATACAAAAAATTACTCCACGTCAGACACGTTGGTGGTTTTTGGCTACGCTTATATTTTACACTGATAAATGTTTCATTTGATGCAAATGGTAGTGAGTTGTAAGTGATAGATGATATTCCAGTTTTCAGAACCCAAATGACAGATTTTGCCTGAAACAAACTACAGAAGAATAAAACTAAAAGAAAATCAGAAAGAAGGCTGATCGCGCATGTTCACTGTCAAGGAATAGCTAAAGCTACCTTAACCAAACCGCACGTTAGTGCATCATTGTCCATGGGAAGCCTGTCTTCAGGTTAGCGTGTGTTGACAGCAGATAGGATGTCTGACGTGTAAAACGTGTCTCTTCTTAAAAAAGCAAACGAGCGAATGCGTCAGACTGAGGAAACTCGAGGATTAAAGGTATTTCATAACGGAGGTAATGGAGGGGTTCGACATTCCGTAATACACCAGTTTAGCGAAATTGATACATGAGTGTTGATGTGGAACTGTTCAGTTCGTTTCTCAAGGTGGGTCATTGTTGCGTCGACACAATGTTTTTTATTTCTGGGACGGGTTGTCCAGCTTTTATACAAATACGTATCAGACCTTGTTCACATGGAAAAGAATGGACAGAACCAGAAATCGAAGAAACCTTCCTGCGTTGAATGATGTACTTGGACGGCAGGAATTTCATTCTCCGGGTGCCCATTTGCAGATTATTCAACTTTTCTGTGTTAATTCTAGATTCTATCACTACCTGATACATTCTTATTGCGAAGCCGATCACTTCGATTTGCTTTGAGTTCGATTTTATAACAATATAATCTACTAATACCGATACAGGTCTTCCGGATCTTTCATGCGCATGGTATGCCTTAAAGTGTTCACATTAATATGCACCTTCGC
>NC_068987.1:99950113-99953983 GCF_001194135.2 Octopus bimaculoides
TATATATATATATATATATATATATATGTATGCGTGTGTGCGTGCATATATATATAAGACAGTTGTATAAACAACAAGCATGTGTATTAGTTTGACGATCAGGAGGGTGAGATAGTCTATCACGTTTTCCAGCCTGCACAAGATGAAATAAGCAGAGAGAGAATTAAAACTTGTGGATGTATCGGTCAATCATGGCGACTGGTTCGAAAGAAGATAGTTCGACAGGAGATCTAAGAAGGGGGCCATAATAAAGTACTGGTGATCCCAAAATCGAAGGTGCGCGTGCATGTGTGTATGTGATAGAGTGTGTGTGCGTGTGGAGGGGCTAGTGACTCTGACGTATGGCTGGTGTGTGTGTGTGTGTGTGTGTGTGTGCGTCAGAAATGTGTAAGTGTGTGGATGATGATGTGTGCGGATGATGATAATGTGTGGTGTGATGTGGAGGTGTGGGGATGTGAAGGGGGGTGTAGTTCTGGGATGGGGCGAGGATATGGGGTGGAGATGCGAGGGTAGGATGCGGGTAGGTAGGAGTGTGATATGTGTGGATGGGGTATGGATGGATCGGGAATCATTGAAGAGAGAAGGTGAATTGGATTGTAGAGAGGAAGTAGGTGTCAGATGAAGAGAGTAAATAAGGGCAGTCAGATGAAGATGAGAGAGGAGTTGAGTCCATGTGGCACAAAGGAATGAAGAGAGAAGACAAATTCCTGTTCAGGGTGAAGGCGGATGTCCCGATGGCGCCATTGCAAAGACGATCCGAACACAAGTGTCGTAATGAATGGCCGCTAGAGCAGAAATGGTGCGAGATCGGAGTGTCATTGGCGAGTCTAATGCCTCGGACATGCTCTGCGAAGTGGTCAGCTAAACGGCGTCCGTTTGGTCCATGTACAGAGAAGAGCAGAAAGAGCAGGAGGTACAGTAAATGACGTTGCTAGATTTCCAGGTAAATGAGACAGTAATATGGCAGGGACGGTGGTGGGTGCCTGTGAGGATGATGGTGTAGGAGAGTTAGGGGCAAGTACATTAGCGTGGGCGGGAGCAGGGGAACGAGCCAGGCTGGGAGGTAGGGTTAGAGAAGAAATTGTGGACGAGGAGGTCAGGTAGTTTGTGGGCCCCTTCGAAGGAAGGAAGGGGTAGATTGGGGAAGATGTGTGAGGTGGATGTGTCGTACTGGAGTCGCCGGAAGACTCAGAGATATGGTGCGTTGGAGGGATAGTAGTTGAGGCGAAACGGGAGACGGGTAACGACGGGGCGGGGGCGGGAGAGTTAGCGCAGGCATGGTCCACCCAACGTGCTCTGGTGAGAGGTGTGTGGTTAGTGGTAGGGGATATTCACATAGGAAGAAGCGGTGAGCCATGATTTGAAACTCTCTCTTTCTCTCTCTTTCTCTCTCTCTCTCTCTTTCTTCTTTCTTCTATTCACTCACTTACCACCCATATCTATCTATCAGGATGCCTGTCTTTCTCACTATATACCCATGCGGAGCATTTTCATACAAGCTAACCACTTGATCTATTCCTTCAACATGAACGCTGCATTCAAAATACTGCCTGGATTTACATGGGATTATACTTAAGAAACTATACCTTCACGGAAGTACAGCCCAACCTCCATAACCTATGGAAGAAGATCAACTGTGAACTTTATTGTCATGTCTGTATTCTATCTACTGTTTTACTCTTTATTTTTCTTTTATTTTATTCGTTCATAAACTGTGATTTGCTTGTCTAGAACTTCCAACTTGTCTCTGTTGACGGAATAACCAGTGTATGGAGATGCTAAAGTATCACTTGGAATATCACAGAAACAGTTGCAGCAATCCTGTAATTAACTAATTAATCATTCAATTACATTAAATTCACATTAATTAAATATTCTAGATGACATGAGATATACGTCCTGCCTTTGTTTTTGTTATCCTTTTTCCTGGCCTTAAATACTTGCTATTAATCGGTTGAGGACTCTCTTCCACAGACGGATCTAATATGGATCCTTACAGTAATGATTATTCTATGAAAATCATGCCTATACCATCCAGGAGACTATATTCTACTAAACTACTGGAGAAAATGTCGGATCTTATTAAACGTATGAGATGGAAGGTTTTCTATTGCATCAATGAAGAGTCTACCACAGAGAATAAATTCCATGAAATCATATCAAAGAAATTCCTTCCAAATATCAAGGATTTAGAATACTTCGAAACAGATCAAACTAAAGGTTATAAACGAAATCAAATTTCGTAATTCCTTTAACACTTTTCAGCAGAAACTGAAAATAGTCATTTAAACAATTTTTAAAAACAGCACTTTTTTATGATAAAACCAGGAGAATATACCTTGTAGACAACAACACATATTCATAACTCCTACATAACAATGTTATCAGTAATTACACTAAAGCTAGACCACATGTTTATAACGGCATTATTCAAGTGGCTAGCATCATCGCCACTAGGCTTAAATTACATTAAAAAATATATCTATTAAGGACAATAAAAAGAACTTTCTATCTAATACTAAATGCAGACTAATTAACCCTGCAAAGTTAGAAATTGGTAGAATTAGTAAATACATTTAAAGAAAAACCAATGCTAAAGTTAGAGAGGCAATAACGGTCCAATAGCGTAGTACAATGGTCCAATAGCATAGTTGTTACCTGGTTTAAAGCAATTAGAAATAAGAAGGCAGCAAGATTTATACAATTAGATTTTGTAGATTTCTATGCATTTATTTCTAGAAAACTGCTAGATAAAGCCGTCATTTTCGCAAGTAATTTTACAGACATTAGTGAACAAGATAAGGACCTCATCCTCCATGCCAGAAATACCTTCCACTTCAGTGAGAACATAGAGTAGGTCAAGACATCTGACGCCGAGGCTGCTTTTGATATGAGCATGGGGTCATTTGACGGAAGAGGCATATGCGATCTCATTCGGCTATTCCTGCTTGACACGTTAGGAAACGCTTTTCTTGGTATACATTTCGCTATTTATGAAGATGATGCCTTAAATTGAACTAAGAATACAAATGGGCCACTGCAAGATCCGTTAAGGAAGGATATTATCTATCTTATGAAAACATTCGATCTTAGGACACCGGTTGTAAATTTCCTTGAGCTATCTGTGGATTTACAAAAGACTATTTACAAACCCTATAGAAAGCCCAATAGCATAAACCTTACACAGCTACACAGAACATGTGATTGTAGAATAAGTAATAATTATGTATTTAATAATAACTGCATTAGAAAGGGTGTAGCATTTCAAATATGACAGCAAAGTATATGTGGGTGCGATAAAAAAAAACAATATGAAACAGAGACTTAATTATCATAACTATACATTTAGAAACAGAAATAGGAGAAAGTCTACAGAGTTAAGTAGCTATATATGGGGAACTTAAGGATGAGGGAATTAGCTATAATTTAAATTGGATAATATTAACAACAGCACCAGCGTATAACACTGAATATAGAAAATGTATATTAGTTATTAATGAAATTCTCTTTATAATTAGGACTAAGATTCCGTTTATTAACGGCTTTAAGGGACGTAACAGATCCTGTCTTCATCAAATTGGGCATTCCTTTTCCAAGTAGCACTAGAATCTAGTATTAAAATACGCCTACTTACATAATAATAATTATTATTCGAGTTATTAATGATGTTATACTGTATTATATAATATATGATAATTATGCAGGTATATATCAAAGAGGGCATATTTTAAGTTAGTTATAATTATATACAACGATGTATGTGTGAGTATATATAACTATTGTTGCTAGTTTTGTATTAATATATGTGGGTATGTGTGTATATATTTATCTATCTTTTTACGTGCACTCACTTCTTTATATACACATATA
>NC_068987.1:99954141-99958617 GCF_001194135.2 Octopus bimaculoides
ACAGGAATTTATATGGTACCTCATTACAGAACCAGTAAATTGATTAATTAATCAATTAATTAATCAATTGTTAGATTGATTAAACAATGGACCTAAAGTTTTGAGTATGCTATTATTCTAATTATGGATCTTAATAACCCAGAGTTACTTCCCTTGATTCTAGTTATAACGTAAGAACCGCACCTCCACCCCCGAAACCTCTTAAATATAACATTAAAATAATTAAGTGAATAAATAGACGGATACATATTTCAAAGGACGGAATGACTGATTAGTTCATTAATTATGTGACTCAATACTATTACATAGTCTTGCATTTGAGCCATATTCTCAGATAAAATAGATTTTAAGCATAATTTAGCGATAAATAACAACAATTTAGTAATATGTAGGTATATATAAATGAGCATGTATGATGATACATATTGAGTTGGTTCATTAATTTATCAATTAAACACTGTTGCATGGAGAATTGCAATTAATATATTATACAAATATATACAAATACATAAGCTGTATACAGTACATAAATTATACAAGCACATAAAATACTAAATAATATACATAAATTTCATAAAATTATAAGTGGGAAATCCCTATGGTGTCTTGCTATACAGGTCAAAGTTTATGATATATAAAAAGGAATCTGAAACGATGGAAAAAATATAACGGAAATATAAATATGAGATATAAATCGACACAGTGAAAGAACAAATTATATCTATATTCTTATGATTTAGAAAAAAAAGGTAAAACAAAATAACCAATCTATCGGGAATCTGTGGAATGTTCCAATTTGTTAAAGATGTATTTAAACATGTGTTTCCATCCACTAAGAATCTCTCACCTCGGGTTCCATATCTAGTTCGTGTTCTAGGATCTAAGTAAATTCTGCGCCCTTTCAGCCAAGCGAAGCATACATCCATTAGATCCATTCATGTTTATTGTAGTGCTGTCTATTATTCTCTATTTCATCCCAAAACGAAGCTGGCGCGCCATGTTTGAGTCGTGAAACAGAAACATATATCATATGCCATCAATAGAAAGGTCTAAACTAAACATGAACGGATCTGATTGATATATGCTTCGCTGGGCTGAAAGTGCGCAGATTATATTTAGATCTGAGATTCCGAATTCAATACTGAACTCGAATTTTTGTGGATGTAAACACAGGTTTAAATATATCTTTAAAAACTGCAAGATTCACCGATTCCCGATTGATTATTCTTCTTTTCTACCTTTCTTTATAACGCGTTAGGATATATCAGGTTGAGTGAAAATTAAGCAACGTTTTGAACCATGAAAAATTTGCAACACATTTTTGAAGAGTTTTGAAATCTTTTTAAACCTTTTTTTTTTGTAGCTGTCTGATAATGCAGACATAGATTTACCCGAATGCATCAATGAATTAACATTCATCTGAAATAGAACTGTCGAAACGCGATATTCTTAAATGTAACTTTCCAAACGCGATATTCCAGCAATTTTGCTATTGAACTTCAAAAATGGACATAAAGACGCTGAAACTGCTCGCAATATCAAGGAAAGGTTTGGCGAGGAAATAATCAGTAAGTGGTGAACTTGAAAACATTGTGAGCGTAGAGGACGCACATCAGTCATCAATGACAGTCAATTAAAGACGTTTGGTAGACTGCTGGACTCATCCACAATAACTTGTTAAACCCGGAAAAACATTACTGCAGAAATATTGCCATGACATTGACAAAATGAACAAAAATCTGCAGTCCTCTGTCCCAGACTGGTCAACAGAAGAGGGCCAATCATTCTTCATGACAATGCTCGACCCTACGCTTCACTAATAACGCATCAGAAGTTGAGGGAACGTGACTACGAAGTTCTTCTCCACCCAGCTGATTGTAGAGAATGAACCCGTGATTACATTCAGTACTTTTTCTAGGTTTCTGACTACGCCTGTCCTATAGTGATACGTGGCAGTATATTTTATGTCTAGAATGAAGGCCGTCACTTTTGAGTGAACATGTTTAGTTAGAATCAAGGTACGTCAAATTTAATCTGTCTTGCGTGAAAGTAGACAAGAGTCGTTTGTATGTAGACAAGTGCCTCAGGTTTAGGTTGTTATCTGTGTAGGTTCCACGTATTAAGTGGCAGAATGAGTTTTGTGTGTGAATAGTTATTTGTGTATGTACATTGTTAACGTTTGTTAAGTCTGAGTTTGTACTTTTGTATGAACGTATTCTCTTTGTTTATCCATGTTTCATTTGCGCTATTCACTAACATAGGTAGAATGGAGAAGCCTGGAATTTGGGGGAATTATTTTTTGGCCGTATGTCTATGTGTACACTCAGTGGAATTAGTCTAGTACTGGGCCTCGTATTCGTTGTCGGTGAATATTCAAAGCTTGCTCTTACAAATACACTGGCCATTTAAACAAAGCTACTCTAAAAATTAAATAGTATGACAGTGAAATTAAAATATGTTACTACATTACTTTAATTTTAATTCCCAGATTTGGAGTGTGATTAATAATTTGAAAATTAGATTTCCTCTATTGAAGTATGCGATGGTGATTTCTAACAGGGATATGCAGGAATATGTATATAATATCTATTTTGAGGAATATACAACATACAATTATCTGGACAATATTTTCTATGTCTACAGTGCTTACGAGTCTAGTTAGCTCTTCGTTATGTACCAACAAACCATTGACGTTAAAATCACATCTTAGATTCATCATATCTTCGCGATTTTCGGAGTTTTTTCGATTATTCTAGAATTGTTCACTATATCTGAAAAACGTTTGTTGAACAAAACTTCACCGTTGGTTTGTAGATTTTAGACAAGTACCCACTAAATGAATTAGCTATAAGGAACAAATAGAAATGCTGACTTTCTGTTAAATGCTTGCCCTATCGAAAATGCAAACACATACTCCTGGTTTTCAGTAGCTTCAGCTATGTGTTTAACAGAATTTTGTAACTGTCTATTGCACATGAAAACACGGAATCTTTTCATAAATTATATGAAAATATAAATTGTATGAAATCAAATGATGTAAATTATGGATGACTAAGAAAATCTAAAACTTATATAGGTTTATTTTCAAATTCTGTTTCTCGTTTATAAAACATTAGAATTAAAAATAATATGCGTAACATAACAGATAATCCATGCAAAGCACAACTTCATATATTACACTGAATACAACTGACTTGCACGATGACCTTCGAATAAAATATCACGGGGTCGACTGAATTAACACCTACATACACACGTACACGTGTACGTATGCATAGATATGCTCATGTAGTGGTAGCACGATGTATCCACTGTACGGCCACTGTAACACGGAGACCGTGACGTACGAGGCAGAAGTAACAGCAATAGGACTAAATAGGCAACCAAACATACAAAATTAGGTATGGGCAACTGAACCTCCCTTCAGAACCCGCTATAAGAACCCCAACTATCGCAGAGACTTAACGACATTACACTAGCCAAGCACGTATGGTCGGTAAAAGAAAGATCCGCCGATTACAGTATAAAGTGGAAGATTTTAGAGAATTGTAAAGCATACTCCAGTTGTGGCAGGAAGTGCACACTATGCCTAGATGAGAAAAGAGCGTTCCCAGGACCAGGGTATTTACCTGAAGTGCAGAAGTAACATTTTTAATACTTGTCCACATGAAAGGAAGTACATCCTATTACACCAGAGTACCCCATTATTGACTATACTCTCCAGTCCCCCAACTTCGGCCCTCTACCACTTACATCAGTGTTCGGCAAAACGTCTAATCAGAATGTATATATATGTCTTATGTTCTATTTAAAATAAATGAAAATATGACTTCCTTGACTTGTAGCTATGTATGACATACGCACAGAGAATTTTGTGCATAATCAAGTGAAATGTAAAAAAATTACAAAGCACACCATATATAAACGTGATAATAAATATATGTTTAAAAAGCTAATTCAAACTAAACATAATCTTGTTTTGTATTGTCAACGTAAATAGTAATATTGGTGATATGGTTATAATTATTGTCTGGTGACTATTGAACTACATAAGCCATACTTGCCTTTACATTCGACTGAATTTAACTAATACTTCACACAAGGTATGGAAGACGAGGATGCAATAAGTAAAAGAAAATTGAACAGGTAGAAAAAATACAAAAATTCTTACAAGCAGAACAAAAGAAATTCTGAAAGTAAATTATATACAAACACGTATAAAATAAAATAGTCTAAATGGATTCCGATGCATTTCTTCTCCCATTTGACAATTTGTCTTGGACTTTTTTTTCATAAAATGTCTACTAATATATCTTGTTTATCTTTATTTTATTTATTTTCACTTTTCCCTTGCAAGACAGTACGTACTTCACCTGAAGGTCATAAAGACAACTATAATATGCGCGTCAGCTTGTCTTCATCGATATTGTCTGGAATTGTTCATTTTCTTTTGAAAATAACTTCATTGAAGATAAA
>NC_068987.1:99958866-99965594 GCF_001194135.2 Octopus bimaculoides
ATATATATATATATATATATATATATACATGCATATGCGCAAACACACAGGCACACACATATAAATACATATCCATTTTATGAATATATATCTATGTGTGCCTGTGTATGGTTATAACTACATACCTATATATACGTATATTTCTATTGATATTGTTACGTGTCACAAACATGTTAAAGAATTCTACATATGAGCTGTTGAACATTGGACATTTAATCTTGATGACGATGATGCTGATGATAATAATGATGATGATGATGATGACAATAATGATAATAATAGTAATAATTGTAATAATATCAAAAACCAACTGCTATTAAGTGAAACCTGAATACGAAAGATTAACTGCATGGTTGACTGGATATAATAAAGACATGTGATGATATTAATGGTGTAGAAACATTGAGTGCCGAGAATACTCCAGGACTTCGTTATGACAAGATTAAATTGTTCTCGGAATAAAACATAGAAAAAATCCTTTTGAAATGTGAAAATTCATTACGGAATATTTGAAGGAGACTTTCTCTCCCTTTAACTTTTCATCATTGTGTTAAATGCCTCTACCAATTGTGCGGAGAGAAAAAAAAACCTGTCTTGCTGAAGTACTTTCTTTTTTGTTTGACTGAATATTCTATACATCAACACAGGAATATAGGTAACCATTTCCTTTGTAACGTAGCCAGACGGTCGAAAAAAAATTAAGTGGTGCTGTGTACTTGCATTACAATGTGCAAAGCTTGAAATCCACATCTTTATCCAGATTAATCTTTATACTTGCAAAATTCACCTTTTTTTTAGAAGTATGTGTATCAAGTTTATTTCGGAGATGGTTGAAATCAATATAGTAAAATTCGTTCGACAGATTCACCTACTTCTTTCTTTGAACGAAATGTTCCTTCAACGTTATAATTTCCGCAGTCGTGGATCTTTAACCGTGATACACACACACACACACACACACACACACACATACACACACACACACACACATACACACACACACACGCGCGTACACACATACACACCCACACACATACACGCACATACACACACACACAGAGAGCGTATATATACTTGACCGCCCTACAGCATTGTCAGTGGAATCTAAATCTGCTGAAGGGCCTGTTTATTCACTAAAGCACATTGAAATATATTTAAACACACAAATCTGAAATCTAATTTGTCCCTCAGTCAATTTATGTTACTTTCAATGTCTAAGGATAAATTTCGAATTTTCTAAATGAACTGGATGATATTTGATGAAGAATATTATATAAAAGTTGTAATCTCAAAATATCTGGGCTTGGTAAAATTGCCAGCCACATCAAAATACTTTTAAATATTTTCCTTGAACATGTTTTCGAACAGTTATTTTCAAAAATCTAGAGTAACAAATTGTATGAACTCGCTGTAAATAAGCGTGGTACAACAACAGGCACGATTGGAAGTCTAGATAAAGTGAACGACATGACAGGATGGGAAACGGATGAAAATAAAACCATTCTGAATTCCTGAACATATCTTGAGATTTAGATAATTTTTAGGTTTTCTCAGTAGCAAATATTGCAGTGTTTACTTAAACATGTGCAACAACCATCACAATAATGTTTAAACAAAGGCAGGAACCGCCACGTCTTAACATCTGCACGTTTGAAATTTAGATTTTTTTGTTTATTGATTTTCGTTTATATATATTCAGGAATGTTCACACTAGTAGTGACATTTTTGAAACACAAGCACTATAGTGCTATTCATGTGAGGTGCAGAGCGCAAAATAGCACGGATAATATCGTAATTGGTGATATACGGTATATATGTATATGCATATCTATCTATCTCTCTGTCTATCTATCTATCTATCTATCTATCTATCTATCTATCTATCTGTCTATCTATCTATCTATCTATATATCTATCTATCTATCTATCTATCTATCTATCTATCTATCTATCTATCTATCTATCTATCTATTTGTCTGTCTATATATCTATCTACTATATACACCTACATATATATTTATATATATATGTATGCGTGTAAGCGTATATTGCACTGTATAACAAAACTTTTTACTTTTTTAGGCTGGTTATTAACTGTTATTTGTTATTTTCTTCAATCTAGAAATTCAGGTAATAACTACTATTTCATTCTGCTTTTGTGACCGGGACATGAATATTTAAATACTGGCCTGATATTTTTTTTATTACGTTTCTGAGCGATTGAGCGCTGAGTAGCTGAAGCAGAATTATCTTTATTGTAAACACTTTGCTAAATAGCAAATGTTCTGTTCAGTACAACATATCTGCATGTCTGTTGTTTGACCATAACCACTGGAGCATGTCTGTTAGTGGCTGACAATATATACATCTGTCAACACGAGTATTGGGAAAACATCATAGCCATGTTTTGTGAGTGAATCATTTTAGGCGTGAATAAATATAACAAAATCAAAGTTTGAAGGAAATAGTAGCCATTTTACATAATTCCAGGTATAAGTGATTACGAAGTAGTAATTGTTATCCAAGGACAAAGATCGTCTTACATTGTGTTCGTGATATTTTGTCTTTAAATCAAGCGTGTATGTCAGTGTTGATAGCAATTTATATTAGTTCTTAACCTGGTGGGATTGAGAGTGAAGACAATCAAGTGTGACCTGGTGGTTTACATTAGTGATAGATTTGGTGCACTATTATAGAGGTTAGAGTGAGTTACGTATTCAGAAAGCTAATGGCCAGATCGTATGTTGCAATTGCTTCTCTGTCGGCACTCTGTAATTACAGCTAATCCACACATGGAAAGTCCTCCCTTAATTGTGGAAATCGGAAGCACCAGAGATTTTTTTTTGTTTTTATAGGTATGTGCTCCTGCACATATTTGCCTACATCACAATAGATTTTACATGATGACATAGAATCATTCTAGTAAAACTACTACTACTACTACTACTACTACTACTACTACTACTACTACTACTCCATCTACTACTACTACCGCCGCTGCTGCTGCTGCCTCTACCGCTGTCACTAAAACTGAATGCAAGTGCTGCCATTGCCACAACTACAGTTGGTTGCTTTGGTTGTAGTATTTCTGCTGCTACCATTACTAATATTTATGGTCAGCAAATATACTGAAGAACATTCGCAATGCTAATGGACATAGTTCTGATCATTATAATTAGGAACTGCAAAGCAGCGAGCTGGCAGAAATGTTAACCCACCGGACGAAGTGCTTAGCGGTATTTTGTCCGTCACTACGTTGTGAGTTCAACTTCCACCGAGATCGACTTTGTTTTTCATACTTTCGGTGTCGACTAATTAAGTATCAGTTGCGTACTAGCATCGATCAAATCGACTGGCACCCTCCTCCAAAATGTCAGGCCTTGTGCCTAAAGTATAAAAGATAATTAGGAAGTCTACGATAAGGATTTTATCAAAATGTATTAATATTCATTTAAACAATCATTTGTAAAACTTTATAACGAAAGTGGAAAATAAATAGATGTTAACAATAATACTGATCTTAGTAGTAGCAGCAGCAGCAGCAGCAGCAATAGTAGTAGTAGTAGTAGTAGCAGCAGCAGTGTTGATGGTGGTGGTGGTAGTGGTGTTTGTATTAGTTGTAACAGTAGTAGTGGCAGTAGCAGCAGCAAAATCCTTTGTTTGGCACATCTTCCGAAATGTTACACAAGTTAACTGTTTATTAGTTTGTTGTCAAATTTAAACATTAGAACTTCGACGATAAACTCAGCCAAGAAGCCATCAAACCATCAACTCATCTGTCATTTTTGGACATCAGATATCTTTTAATTTACTTTCAATAGAAATGTTTATAGACGAAAAAATATCACGTTATATACAAGCTGTCTGAATAGAAGATGATTTCACTTTTAATTCACTGATATACTACAAACAATGTCTCATATATTCTATGACTCAATATGATATATAGCATCACTTCTGTAGAAAATATTACTAATAAATATAATTGAAGTAAACTGGTTGAGTTTTGACTCCAAGCATCTGTTATCGATTGTTCATGTCACTGGACATATTCTTGACGTCAATGGCTGAAGCGACAAAACAAATGCTATGAAAATTTTCTACAGATATTTCGTACTGCATTTATTTAAACGTTGACGGTAAGTTATGAAAATTGCTTTGTCTCGACAACTTTTCCTTTACCCAGCGTAAAATTGGTTAGCATTGTGCGAAACTAGAATACGAACCAAAGAAAAAGAATAGTGTTTGAGAGATTTGGCGTCGTTGTGATCCACATTTCCTGTGTTATAAATGTGACATGTGTTGTAAAATCATCTACGGCGCCCGAGAATGACAGTATATACTAACAAATGCATCTTTACTTTGTTGTTTAATGAATGAAAAAAGAAGAATTCAATAGGTATACTATATTCTCCATTTGTTCCCTACTTCATTGAGAGATAAAGTATAGTAAAAAGAGAATGTTATGCTAAATACTATTTAGTATTATAATGTGAGTGTATGTGTGCGCGCGCGCGTGTATGTGTGTGCGTGTGTGTGTGTGTGTATGTGTGTGTGTGTGTGTGGGTGTGTGGGTGGTTGCATCAGCACTCCCTCAGAAAAGTTTGGCATGCATGGACTGAAGTAATTTAAAATAAATACAGGAGGTTTTGACATACAAGTGGCTTCTGTTTACGATTTTTGGTTATCAATTATTCCCGAAGAGAACTAAAAACAACAAGTTGCAGCTCTTGTGCAGAAAAGCTGCCACATTTTACCTGAAAAAAAAATAACGTTCTTAACGTCATGACGCGAGTAATCTAAATTATGAAAACATTCTGAACCCCATCCGTTTTATTGCTAACTGAAAGTCGATACGCCAAGTAAATGATAATCTATATTATTTCAATGAGTCTAGTTTGTGTTTGCTTATGTAAATATTTGAGTAACGAAGGTTTTCTCCAACCTCCGTGATCTGTCTCTGACTTTTCTCGCTCTCGTTTTATCATACACCTCATGTGTATATTTGTGTGCATATTTCTGTGTGTATTTGTGCGCATATTTGTGTTCATTCTCGAATGTGAATGGAAGTTTTGTGGCGTATGCGTTTGTTTTGGAATTGTTCTTTGCCTAAATGTGCATTATATGCGATTGTCTATGACAGAAACAATGTAAACAAATGAGAGAAAACCGATAAACTGTTGTCTTTGAAGAAAATCCTTTGCTATGTGTTGCCCGCTTGAGATACAGAGACAGTCCCTCGCCATTGAAACCACTGTAAATGCGGTGAAATGCATTTAACATCTAAAATGTACATAAAAATATTAATGTTTTCGCAGATTGAACCTCGAATAAAAAAGTACAATACCCAACACATCACTAAAAAGTACGCATAAATGTAAGCATAGTATTGTTGTGGGAAGAAAGGAAAATATAGCTTAAAATTCTTTGCATTTTATAAGAACTCAACAGTTCAAGATGTATGAGATGAATAGAACTAAGGTTGGTCCATTTAGAAAGTGCAGTGACTGAAGAAGCAGCTTTATTTTTACTTCCATTGGTATTTGTGAACATTTCTGTTTTGTTATATTATGCACATTAATAAGTCTGCACGGCTATTACCATTCAATTGTACTCGGTACCTTTCTCCAATATTTTTCTTAATGGATGCACTCTTCTTGATCATTATTAACATCTAATGAACTTTCAAAAATTAAGAGAAATGACCGTGAAGGAAATCTACTTTAAAACTCATATACATCTTACATCGTATCTTCTATGTGTTCTACGTAAATACTTCGGCGGGTCTTTACAATTTGCTTCGTTGCTAGCATTCAAGACTCTACGCACAACTTCTGTGAATGCAAACAAGGATGATTTCGCTATCAGTTTAAGGAAGCTTATGAACACTCCCTTTTCATAATATTGTTATTATTAGCGAGCTGGCAGAATGGTCAGCACGCCGAGGCAGTGCTTGGCGGTATTTCGTCTGGTTCAAATTCCGCCGAGGTCGACTTTGCCTTTCAAGCCATTCGGGATCGATAAATTCATTACCAGTCGCGTACTGGGGTCGATCTAACCAATTGCCGCCTCCCCCAAAAGTTCGAGCATTGTGCCTAGAGCAGAGAATGATATTGTTATTATTGGCGAACTGCCAGAATTGTTTGTTCGCCGAGCGAAATGCTTAGCGGCATTTCGTCTGGCGCTAAATTCTGAGTTCAAATCCCGCCGAGGTCGATTTTGCCTTTCACTGTTTCGGGATAGATACATTAAGTGTCATTTGAACACAGGAAATGGGGGGTCGATATTTTCGACATTTCCCCTCCTCCAAAATGGCTGCGCTTGTGGCAAAATTTGTAATCATTATTATTATTACTATTATTATTATTATTATTATTCAGTAGTTTTATTTTTATAACGTGCTTTCACTTCACTACCGAGCGCTGCTCTGTGCGCCTTGGGTATGTGCTGTGGTTTGCTGTGGTGCTCTTATGTTTACTGTATTGAAAGTGTTTTGCGTAGAACGTGTGCAGTACCCAGTAGTGCAATTTTCTGTATGTTATATATATTTGTAAGTCCTGGTGTTTTTGTTATGTATTTGTCTGAATATTTTTTTATTATACCTAAGGCACCTACTATGATAGGAATTGTTTCTGTTTTTAGATTCCACATTCGAGTTATCTCTATTTCCAGGTCTTTGTATTTTGAAAGTTTTTCCATTTCTTTTAGAGAAACGTTGTCATCTGCTG
>NC_068987.1:99967638-99969160 GCF_001194135.2 Octopus bimaculoides
TATTATTATTATTTTTATAATCAGTATTATTATTATTATTATTTTTATAATCAGTATTATTATTATTATTATTATTATTATTATCATTATTATTATTATTATTATTATTATTATTATTATTATTATTATTATTATTATTATTATTATTTTGTTTTGGCTCGGGTTCTGTCTTATTCCTTGTAGGATTTATGCAAGTAGCGGACTAGGACTTGTAACCTTAGGCATCAGCAGTATTTCAATTGCCTACAAACCTCCTGATAATTCTTATTGTTCCTAATAGACAAACTGTCTGTAGGAGCTCTACTGGGCATTCAATTCTAACCCCTTCATCTATTTATCTATAACTTTGATTACTGTTTCTAATGCACCAATTATTATAGGCGCGACTTTACTGTTTCCATGGTCGAAATCTTCCTTTTCCTTTACAATCCTTCACTCAAACAATCATGTTCCGTCGATTAGTAAGCAACTTCGCTTTTCCTTTTCTATGTTTTCTTGTATGTCCGGTTTATTAATTTCTAACTTCTTGTCCACTTGAATAAGTAAGTTCACAAAAACTTACATTTCTCCGATTTCAGTACTCTTTTGACTCGATGATAGTACCATGTGTTTCCAGATTCAGATCACCATTTCTGGTAATGTTCCCTGTGTAAAAGTTTAACAACCTGATCGTGCCTCCGTTTTTTCTTATAGTCTTCCTGTGTGAACTTGAGGCATTCTTCCACAATGTGTGGCACTGTCTTTTTCCAAGTTTCACAATCTCTACATATTTTAAGCACATTCTCACGATATATTATCTTTCTCAAGTTGTTTGTTTTTATCGCTAGGTCTTACGCTGCTACAATTAGCCTCTTTTTTTTATTGCCCCTTATTTATGCTAATCCTAGGATTGTTTTCTTATTTTTTTTTAGTTGTGTTCTGTACGTTTTTCCTGTTCACCCTAATGAGCGGGTCGTTGCCGTGATGCACTTTAAATGTAATCGAACCGCGTTGATGAGCTATGTTTGAATTGATTTTGTGGAACTCTTTTTGCTCATGGATTCTAACCTAACATGGTTTTAAGAATTGAACTTTTTGGACGTACTCTTGAGAAAGGAGAGTAAAAAGTAATTTTTTAGAAATATGTTTAGTCGATTGATATTTTATTTTATCTTAGTTTATTTAGTATTTTATTCGCATGACACGATTTACAATTTTAATGAATTTTTAGTCGTTTATATTTATCTTCTGATAGGCCGTTCTATATATTTGTATTTCATTTGCATATATATCTTTACCTTCTGTGTTTTTATGTATATATATTTTTTTATGTATTTAAGAACCATGGTAATATTAATATATGATCAAATTGTTGAGGTATGGTGTTATACGTAAAGTCGTTGGCTCAAATTTGATGTTAGTTCTATGATCAATGTTTCTTTATCTCTGTCTCATTTACATTTGAGCACTTATGTTTTGCAGTCCTATAAACACTTTTATTTCCATAAAAAGAAACAAATATTATTTCTAGTCGTATATATAT
>NC_068987.1:99969235-99972155 GCF_001194135.2 Octopus bimaculoides
TATATATATATATATATATATATATATATATATATATGCTACGTCAATTGCCCCGGCACATCTAGCATCGATCCCTTACGGGTGGGATATCTCATCGGGTGATAAATAAATGCAACGCGTGAAAATAACATTTCCGCAATGTATCTTCTAATTTCGTAGAAAAAAAAAAGCAGCAAAACGACGGAAATATCTTCATTTGTATAGAAGATCAAAAATAAAATTACAGGTGCAAAAACAAACGTACGCGTAGCACCAATGTATGTATGTATATATACACGCTATCATGTGTAAGGGATAGTTGTGAAATGAGCTATGCTGAAGCTGATGACAATAAAATTATTAAGATGATAAATGGTAAGTTAAAATTTGCGAATTTACTGCACTGCATTATCAGGCATAGGAGTTGAACACCAATCTCGAAAACTAGGAATCCCCTCAACAACGAATCCTCACAACAAGGAATCCTCACAAAAAAAAAAAAAAAAAAAAAACATTAAAATATTTGTTAGCCGAGAAAATTAGAAGTAAGTGACACAAACATGCATCTAATTTGTTCTAGTCCTGTATTTTTCAGCACGTAAAATCAATTTCAGTTCTTCTAGTCAGCATTGTGCTACAACCACCGGCCACTGGACTGGTACATGTACTCCTAATCTTAATTTCAAGATCATCATTTTACAGAGTCTAAATAATTACGATTGCATCTACACCAGAAAAAAAATTATTGGTTGTTCTGCTATTCGAACCGGGGGTGGGGGATTAATGACAAATCTAAGTCCAGATTTATCTTAACTAAAATAAATCTTGTAAACTACTCTCTTATTATTGCCACACCAACGCCCTTGAGATATAAAAAAAAAAAGGTAGAAGTCCCAACATAATCCGTATCTAGAATCTACTGCATTATTGTACTTGTAAACATATACATTGCTGTCCACGTGAATTTGCAATAT
This sequence comes from Octopus bimaculoides, assembly GCF_001194135.2. Classification (NCBI taxonomy): domain Eukaryota; kingdom Metazoa; phylum Mollusca; class Cephalopoda; order Octopoda; family Octopodidae; genus Octopus; species Octopus bimaculoides. The sequence continues at coordinate 99,970,189 of NC_068987.1, forward strand.
TACAGAAAATGCTATAGCTACAGATATTTCTCAAACAGTAAACACAGATATACTTCACACAAAGTTATCCATACGCATATAATGAAATTTACAATTTGTAACTCGTAAGAACGAGTCGATGTATTTTATTACATCTTCCTTCGGAGTCTTCATTTATGGATGATACATTTCTATCTATATTATTTTAGTATTTTTCACCTATGATATGAAATATCTACATATATATTGCCAGTGCGCTATATAATCAAATCCTGTTTAAATGCATAATTGGACGTTCAGGAAATGGATAGGAAAAATCTCATAAACAAAGACAAACTGTATGCCACTCTGATATTAGCAAATACCCGCATGGATATGAGGTTTTCAAACTAAATAAATAATTTTGCAATATCTTTCTATCTTTTTATTTTTCTATATATATCTATCAAAGTATTTTTCTCTTTCACGCTTTCTTTCTCTCTCCCTCTCTCTGTCTCTCTCTCTTTCTCATTTCTGTACACAACGTGCGCGGACACACATATGCATATACACACTAACATACACACATACTACATACATACACGTATACACACACACACACACACATACATACACACACACACACACACACACACACACACACACATATATATATATATATATATATATATATATATATATATATATATATATATATATATATATATATAGCAGGCAGACGCACGAATGCGCCTTCGCACACATATATATCAACAACAAACAGAATTTACATATATAGTCACAAAATTTTAGTGATAGAACTTGGCATCGTCAGTTTTCCCCAGAGACCATAATACCTTCTGTTCATGTTCTGTTCTGTTCAGCATTTTACGACACATTCGCTTCACTTACGGAGATGAAAGTAGCAATTTTCTCCTCTATCGTGTAACTTTAAAATTTTACCTTCACACTTAACCGGCCACAAATGAAACCATTTTATGGAATAAATATAATGTTTGAACAACATAAAACTACTCACATGTATTATCTGGGCAAGCTGGCTTACGATGACTTTGTTGTTTTTATAAAATGAAAATAAATACAGTATTAATATAAATATATAAAACATTTATTTACCTTCAGTAAAAGTGTAAGCCAAATTTATGAAATAATTTATAATACCATTAAATAGAACCATATTTCCAAACAGAACTTTGTCATTTTCCATAAGATACATTTTCAATATTAATTTAGTTTCCCACAGAAAGATTGCCGAATGAAAATAACCATTATATTTAGTAAAAATTGATGGCTTCTTGCATATATGCCCGACTGGTGTGTGATTGTGTCAAGCATTCGAGTTGCTTATGATAAAGAGGGTGTTAATGCTAATATGTGATCCGACCTAATGTGATCTATATGCGTTGCGATTAATTTTCACTAGAAATATAGTGTCCGTAAGGGCACAAAATATAAAAATTGCCATCTCCTTTCAGCTTTCTATAATTATTCTCGTGAAAGCCGTATTCTATCTACATCTATGTCTGTCTATTTATCTCTGCGTCAATATATAAAATTTGTATTTGTTTAACTCTTTTCTCTTTCATGTGGGTATCAATTTGCATGCATATTCTTGTACAAATATATTAAGGGAAGTATATATGTGCATTATTGTACATATATATTAAGGGGAGTATCTATTCAGTCCCCCTGAACACACAAACACACACACACACACACATATATATATAAACACACATGTAGGTGTAGGAGTTTGACAACTACTAACGCACGAAACAGTTGTACCCTGAGTCACTCTATTCCTTGTGCTAAATATCACTATATCACTATATATATATATATATATATATATATATATATTAATAGTTATCGCCAAGCCAACATGGCAGTCCCAAAATTAGGACGAAAGCTGCCGTGAATTAGCTCCAAGAAGCCATCGCCTCTAGCTAGCTATGTGACACACGAAACCTGTATATATATATATATAT
>NC_068987.1:99972905-99973989 GCF_001194135.2 Octopus bimaculoides
TATATATATATATTGAATACATACGACTGCCCGCCGTTGTATCGTTCGAATGGTTCCATTCACTCCATCTGAATTTAGGAACAGGTACTGCAATGGTCTCAGGTTCAAAGGCCCACGGCTCTTCAATGCCCTACCAAAATAATTAAGAAATCTGAATAAGGTGGAAGTAGTAACCTTCAAAAATGAACTAGACAACCTCCTCTCCACAATACCAGATGAACCGGATGTGGTGCAGGCGAGGGCAGCAGAATCAAACTTCCTTGTGTACCAAATGGGGTAGCATCTGGGACAAAGGCACATACAGGAGTGGTAATGTGAAACACTCACGACTGAGAAAGTCAGAGAGACCACAGTGGTGACAAAAAATAATCGCATCGCCGATGCCGAAACAAGTAAAAGAGTGTAACCTGATGATGTATCGGTTATGCCTGTTACGGCCAATAATAAACATTTCATAGCTAGACCACATCATGAAGCAGAAGTATCTGCAGCATGTAGGTATACCTGGGGTGAGACTATGTTAATGTAATACAGTTGTACTGGATGACTCACGTGGAAAACATCGAAAACTGGGCCCAAATGCCGTTGCAAGTGTCTTTATATTTCAATGAAGAAGGCCACCTGATGTTTACTACGTGGACGAAGACAAATCATCAGAAAGGATGGAAGGAGATAAACAAAGACGTAAATAGTGTAGAGACAAATTCAATGAAACTATATTGAGAATAGCAAAAGAGTAAAGGTTAGAATAAAGTATATTACACAAAAATTACGAACGGTACTATGCAATAAGTTCAATCAGGTTTGTGGAAGTACGTTTGGTCCACAATCCCCCGAAGACTTAAATAATTATATATTTTCTATTAACCAATTTCTCCAACGTAGATCAAATATATGCATATGTATATGTAAAAGTTCCCGTCTAAATGTAAATCAATATGTGCGTATGCAATTATGCAGTGATTGTTTCATTGAAACAGTTTAACTGAATCACATAATCGAGTATCACTCGATATGGCAGACAGGGGAATATATGTTTAATATACACACATCCATATATATATGTGTGTATATATATATATAT
>NC_068987.1:99974667-99977916 GCF_001194135.2 Octopus bimaculoides
TGTGTGTGTGTGTGTGTGTGTGTGTGTGTGTGTGTGTGTGTTTATATGTGCCTGTGTTTGTCCCACGTCACATCGCTTGACAACCGATGTCGGTGTGTCACTGTAAGTTAGTGGTTCGGCAAAATAGGTCAATAGAACAAGTACTAGGCTTACAAAGTATCGAGTGATTTGCTCGATTAAAGGCGGCGGTCCGGCATGGCCGCAGTCAAATGACTGAAACAGATCGAAGAATAAAAGAATATATAAATAGTCACAAACCTTAAGATGTACTTTCCCAAACGAGATTCTTGATGATTTTCTTGTAGTTTAGCCACTCTTTAATCTCGTTCCCTCCGAATTATTAACAAAGTGATTAGAGGTGTATAATATTATCATTCCTTCAACTGGAATGCCAGGTATGGCGTAATATATGGAAGGGTGAACGCTAAACGTAACACGAAAAGCAACTGCAAAGAAGATTCGGTTCCTTACATTGATGGAAAGTTTTCGTTACAACCAAAAGTAAATGTACTTTTAGAAATGTACAGAGGAAATGCAGAATAGTAACAAAACATCAATTACGGACAGTAATTCCTAAGTACGGTCTAACGAACACACGAACATTAACTTGAGAAGAAAATCCAACATTCGGTGTCTTCACATAGCAAGGCACAGTGTGTGTCAACTGGGAAAAGCGTTCGTGGATACTAGTTGTAGAAGATATACCCATATGGCAGATTACTAAATTTCTTAATGCGAAATAATCCTTTTCCTTTTATGCTGACGCCATGAAACAACAAAATGTACGAGGGCTGTAGAATGTACTGATGTGTGCTGAGTAGCGGATTTCAAGGCGTCCAGAAAATATTGCAAATATGTATTTCACAAATTTTTCATAATCAGAAATTTGACTCTATCAGAGATAATACACACAGACACGCTCCTGCAACTCACCTACAGGCACCAATCTTCTAGCTCTGTCTTTTCTTCTGCTACGATAACGAACTCTCTTCCGCGGACTATGAGTAACTTTTCCATTCAATCAACCCGACTCATTGGTCTCCCTTCTGCTTGTCACATATGTTGATTCAATCTCATCGCAGAGACAATCGTTTGTCCACAAAATATCCATCATTAGGAACCGTATCTTTGGTTGTCTTCATGTACTTGTAGATGTCCAATTGCAATATATTAGATAGAAATCAAGGGTAGCTTTTCTCACCAGTGTCAGAAGACCAGCAAGGACATTGGTGATAAATCCTTAATCAGACTAATCTAACGAAAAATTAAAAATACAATGAACATTACGGTAAATCTCCTTCGTTCCGATGAACTCAGCACTTTCAGAGAAGGGCGACATAATGGTAACTCAATACACTTGAACACAGAGCTGAATCGGAGCTAAATATCCATAGGAATACACGGATACTTTTATTTTACATAAAATATTAAATAATCTATCGCGGCACTGATAATCTCTGGATATATTTTAATAGGATCTACTGTATATGGACATATTTAAAACGAGGAAATGGGTAGGTCATTAGCTTTTATCGTTTTTCTTTTTAATAAAACGCGTTAGAATATCAACTGAGATTTCTCTCTGCGTTTTGAGTTAAGATACCACCGATGTTATTTAGGCCTTTGTTCTTTAGGGCATCGATATGTGAGAGACAGTTGTTTCATCTGTCGATTGTAGCTGCTATCTATAAGCCCACTCTTACAACACCGAAAGTAATGCTGCTTTGGCATGATAATCATGTTGAAGATACACATGTTAGGTGAATACTTTATCGCTTACATCTTAATTCTAAGAGAAGAATGCTTTTGACTTAACAACTGAATACTCATCGAAATGTATCGTTCATATTGTGAGTTCATATATTCAATGTGAAATTGTTGTAGTTTGATAAGTTTCTCTGTCACTGGGCGTATTGCAATTGAAGGCTAATGTTTCGTCTGTTAAATCTATGACGAACTGCCAGTTGCGAAACATATTTTACTCCTTCTGTCAATACAATACGTCTGAATCAAAAGGGCATACGTCATAACATACTCCTCAGCGCAGACATCCTAACATTTCTGAGGATTATACTTTAAGTATATACCTATGTGCTTATCAGTTTATGTATTACGAATTGCCTGGAGCAATATATAGGACTTCCATGTATGTGTGTGTGTGTTTGTGTGTGTGGCTGTCTGTCTGTATTATCCTAAGCAGGTCTCTAAATAACAGCATTGCAACTGCACATGTGTTGCTTCATTTTTGAAGGTATAATATATTTTCGCAATGTTTCCCCTGTTTTCGAAGTCGGTATGGAATGGTTTAAGGAAGGACTGATGGCTTTTTCTAGCTAGTCGAGCATCCATATACAGTAACACTTACGTGTAATAATATTAAGCATATACACTTATATACAGCAATTTCAGTTTCAAAGAGACTGCTGAAGGGTATCCACCCGCTCTACCACTTCCACTATATTGAATTTTCTCCCCTTTGATCTGAAATTTTGATATACATTCCCTTTTACGTTTAGCCAATCCTTTAGCTTCAACCACTTATTCATCTCAAATTGGTGTTCTCAACGAAATAGTATTTGATATTATTCATATAAAACAATCTTTCTGAGGATATATATTTTATTCATACTTTCTGGGTTCCTTCTTATCAATATATCGAGTCAAGATGTGATATATTACAATGTTATATTAGGTAGTAGAAGAATAAATTTGATTTTGTGTGGGATAAGTGAATCATGTATTACAAATAAATCAGCAAGAATACAGTAGAAGTTAAATGTCCAATTACAATAGACATTTTTGCATAACTTCAGGATCAAGATCAGGTAACCCCAGTGTTTGTAATGAGTAACATAATATCTCCAATAATCCATATACGCATGTACATATGCATCTATCTATCTATCTATCTATGTATGTAAGTATCTATCTATCTGTCTGTCTATCTGTCTATCTATCTATCTATCTATCTATCTATCTATCTATCTATCTATCTATCTATCTATCTGTCTATCTATCTATCTATCTATCTATCTGTATGTCTGTCTATCTATCTATCTATCTATCTATCTATCTATCTATCTATCTATCTATCTATCTATCGATCGATCGATCGATCGATCTATCAATATATCTCGCTAGGTGTGTGTATCGTGATGATCTTTTCATTGCCGTTGTTACTTTTCGATCGCGTATTAGTGTCCATGAATGTACATTGTTTATATGTAAAACATTTATATATATATATAT
>NC_068987.1:99978038-99980526 GCF_001194135.2 Octopus bimaculoides
ATATATAATTATGTTTATATGAGAGTTAGAGATTAAAGCAGAGTATTAGCAGATGCATTCGAGTATTGATTAAAATTTAAGTTTTTCGATTTCTTGTCTCTCACCACTGTTTGGATGGAGACATGTATATGTCTGTGTGTATGTGTGTATGTATATATGTATATAGGTATGCATATATGCATGTATGTATATATGTAGTTGAATGGATAGTTAGATAGGCACATGCAGATAGATACATACAGGCAGACAAACACATACGCTAAACCATATACATGTTTAATGTTTTTAAATTGATAAGATAGTGGTGGTTGTTATTATCTGGCCGAGGTGAGGATTCAGGAATTCGACCACCTGAATTACGTACTCAGTACTTATGGCGCTAGTAGTTGTACACAGAGTTCGGTATGTTTTAGTTATTTCTGTGGCAGAATCAAAATCAAGCAATGTGTAACAAGCCCGTATCTTTTTGAATTACAAGTATATTTCACTTAGTTCAATCAACCCGGTTTCCCATTTTATGATCAACTTGAGCTTAGAGAAAATGATATGTTTTCCGTGTTGGTGCGAATCGGTATCGAACAGGCATCTCATATTTGCAAAGCAACCTTCTAAAATTTCGGTCATATTGCAGATATATACTCTCACACACACACACACACACACACACACACACACACACACACACACACACACACACACACACACACACACATAAACACACGCATATAGGCTCATACACACCTGTGCATGCATACAGAGACCCTCCGCAGTTTTGTTGTTTATCTCTCTCGTTCACAGCCGCCTCCGGTTTCCATGTACTTCCTATTTGAATTTATTCTCCAGAAGGATTGAGATATTAATTACTCCGGTCCATACCCACAACAGTTCGCCTACGTCGTTCTCTCTATCTTTAATGCATGAGCGTCTTCCTTTGTGTTATAGCGGATGGCTGCAACCGCGACGTCTCATCAATTTCTGGGGTTACACTACCTATTCTTACTCTGGCCACAGTAAGTAGATGTCAGTGCTCACTCGGCTGATCTCAAAGGCACAGAGGAGTGTTTCCTCACTTCTTCTTCGCTTACGAAGCGAACCTATACTGTGCCGTATTTTTTTCCACTCGTGTAATATGTCGTTATATACTTTATCTCTGATATCTATATAACTGATTTTCTATATTAATGACTTTGTGTTACTTACGTTAATTGGCATGCAATTGATATTTCTTCATTCATAAATTCTTGCTTATAGATTTGAGATAGTGTTGAAGTTAGATGTGATTTTAAAAGACTTTTTTTTTTTAATATTAAGGCGATCATCGATGAGAAAGCATGTAGTAAGAACCCATTTAATCTTTCAAAAGAGTTTGACATTTCTTTCTATAATGAAATATGTATTTATACAAGCTTACTTTTCCGCATGGATTTGCTTAAATATCCCTTTTGCACGTTTGCTGAACCATCAACGGCTTAACTCAAAGATAGATTAAAAATACGTTTACAAATATATTTTACAAGTTTTCTCATGTGAAACCGTGTGTTGAAACAGATATTTTTAGACTTCAGATTGGTCATTTATTTTTTCTTGCAAAATAAATGGTCGCTGAAAAGATCACAAATGTGTGATTAAGGATTCCAGACAATGGACATAAATTAAGAACAATAATAAACATGTGAAAAACGAATATATAGTGCGTGTGTCTCTTTGGCAAGAAAAAGCATGCCGAAATATTAAAATAAATATGTAACATCCCGAAATATGTAACATCCCGAAATATAACTTCTCGAAATATTACAATAAATATGTAACATAATTATAGCAATTAAAACATAAAAAAAATATTGGAGCTAATACTGACAGACACTGACAAACATTTGGAAGTAAAATTCACTGATGTACTCTTACCAAAGGTCACATTTCGTGTGAAGGAGGTAATCAGCTTGAAAATGTTCATTAGTTACACTGTAGTTAAGATACCAAAATTTATGAAATTTATGGGTGGTGCTGTTAAAGTTTATCCCATAGGTGGAGGGCTTGGCTAGTCTTCTACTAACGACTGAGATAAGGTTTCTAATTATTGCAGAGAACTGAGTTCGGTCAGCTGGGACGTATATAATTTCATCTTTGGGTTTACTGTAGTTGTATTACTTACCCGTATTCAGGACCAAGGTCACGTCCAAAAGTCAACATTGGATAGGTTGGTGATAACCGTTATGGATAGTTTGGATCATTGAATATTTATATTTAGTCCTTCTAGGCCTTGTCCATGGGGAGGCCGTTCATATGACATCAGATTGCCAGCCCGTCGTCCCAGAAGAGTTATGTGGATGCGTACATCTCTTGAGGGTAGCCTAGGTGAATCACATGACACGGTCGGCAATCACAGTCCTGCCGTAGCTCCCCATAGAAACGTTCAACAGTGGATCGCTTCCTCTAGTCGAGATGATTCTATCATCGAGATTACTTAGGCTGGTGAATTGATATATAG
>NC_068987.1:99980811-99982463 GCF_001194135.2 Octopus bimaculoides
TATATATATATACATATACATATAAACATATACATATACATATATATGTATATGTGTGTGCGAGTGTATGTATATTACTATAAACGCATGTTTGAATAAGCACCAATGCATGAAATACTTATAACATTTGCTTCATGCTCGAAAATATTTGTACATCTTTGAAATCGGGTTACCATGAACGTTTTAATATTTCAGTCCATATCCACACGAAATCTCCAGCTGAGTTCTAAAGTCATGTGAAGTGAACGCCAGAACATATGTAACACATTATCAGGGAACGTTTTCCTGTGCCCTATTCTCACTTCAATGAAATAAAATACACAGGGAATTTGCTTGCAAGTTTAGGCGTCTGAACGACCGATTTATGAAGAGAATTTGCAAAAAGGCAAATATGCATATGTGATAAAAAGAACGTATTTAAGTGCGTGTGAATAATTATAGGATTCTACATATAAGTGTGCATCTGAGAGCACGGATGTCGTCATAACCGAGATGTAGTAAATATATTTGCAATTTACGCAATTTGTACTGACTATACAATATTTTGTGTATGTGTATCTTAATATAAGATCGTCTCCAAATAATTTTTTTATTGTACATTACTTGTGCACGTCCATTTCTTGTTTGTTATTGTTAATTTTATTCGCTTATTTGATTTAACTAAAGTTATGTATATATGACCGAGAACAGATTGTTTTCATAAGAGTTTGTTATCATATGTTACCCATGATTCATTAACGAAAGAGGATTATTAATTCTATATTTTATATCATAAATTGTATTTTCGAATTACATTATTAAAACCTTCTCAGCTGGAGTACCCACGTGAACAATAAGGTCGATATATCTTCCGGTGCCAAACCTTGAATATTGCAGTCTCCTATGGTCTCCACATACAAAAACAAAACATTTCGAAAATGGAATCCCCCAGAGGCATTCGTTAAAGGAATTATAAGTGCACATCTCGATTACTGTAGCCGCCTTAAAGGAATGGAATTCTATTCTCTCCAGCGCCGCCGTAAGCGGTATCTCATTTTCACCATGAGAAGAATATACCACCAGCATTTCCGAGAATACCTAAACATTAGTTTCAGAATTCATCCAAGATTAGGACCACGGACCCTACACAGTTGAGGATCACAACACATAAATGCCACTGTAACACAATTTCTTTACTCCAATAGACATTGTCCTATTTAATATTGTCCCAAAACAGGGAAAACTGGAAGAGTATAAACTCAACTTTAAACGGTAGCTGGACAAATTTCTTCATGGAAACCCATACTAGCCACCTATACAAATTACAACTTACTTAGCAAGAACTCCCTAACTGAATGTGCCATGATACCACAAAACTTCACTTCAAACAGGATTTTATAAATCTTATCAGGTTGTGCCATTCATTTAGATATGGTCTGCACCAATATTTCGTCGAAACACATCCAAGTTATCTAAGTTGTATACGTGTGTGTATGTGTGTGTGTCTATAAATGTATGGGGATATTTTTTAAGGTTCTGTGCGCATATGTACATCTCTGTCTCTCTCTCTCTCTCCCTCTCTCTCTATCTCTCTCTCTCTCTCTATATATATATATATATATACACACACACACACACACACACACACACACACACACACACACACACACACA
>NC_068987.1:99982494-99983050 GCF_001194135.2 Octopus bimaculoides
ATATATATATATATATATATATATATATACATATACACACACAAATATACATACGTGTATAAGCATGTATACAAAGGCGTTTATATATTTTATTACCTATCAGGTCTTCATCACGCGATTAACGAACTAACTGTGTAACATGTTTTAACATAGTAACATAGAAGCTATCAATACACCATAATTTTCAAGTAAACAAACAATTTTCACAAATAAGATTTATTCACGTATAGCGATACCATATACGATGTCCGAAGTGAAATATCTTGCATGCCTAAATCTCTAAATGTATTCTGATATCATGGTAATAGTTCGACACGTTGATGAAGTATTCGGCATGGTTAAACATGGACACCGAATTTGAAACCACAGCATCCTTTCAGATATAGGATTTCAATATGTATAAATAGATTAAATCTAGACATCATATATACTTTGATTCGTTCTGGAAAATACCATTGATGGTAAGATTTGCTGAAAATTTGTCGAGGATCGGTAAATCGGTAATATGACATCTGTACACACACACATACAGATATGTATATATATGAGGATATTT
>NC_068987.1:99983060-99983277 GCF_001194135.2 Octopus bimaculoides
CAAAGACTCATGCCATCGCCAATCTCGGAAGCACTGAAAAATGTATATAGAAATAAATGTAGAATAATATCAAAAAATAATTAAAACAAAGAGCTGATATTAATTAAAAATTATTAGATAATTGTAAAGTGATAGGAAGTAAAATAGCTTAACCTCTTGTTAACGATTATACATATATGTATGTATGTATGTATGTTTGTATGTATGTATGTATGTA
>NC_068987.1:99983287-99983702 GCF_001194135.2 Octopus bimaculoides
GTATGTATGTATGTATATATGTATGTATGTATGTATGTATGTATATATTTCTTCCTTTCTTTATGTATTCATACTAGCAAACAATCCTATGTCTTGCTCGTAATGAAGTTGATTCTGGTGAGTGAATTTTAAAGTTGCTGCGTAATCTCTTCCAATAGTATTAGTTCCTGGACAAAGTTTAAGTGGAACGGATGCCACGTAACATTTTTTTTTTAGGCACATCTTTTGATTCCTCATTTCCATAGCAGTTCATGTTTCTCAAAACCAAATAGATATATAAACTTGAAATCTCAAAATACAAATTGAGGAAAGAAAAAGCAAAGTAAATTCAAAACTACGGTCTGGATCCCGTTTCCACATTTAGCTATAATCTCTAATCCAATCATACAGTGTATACATTAAAAGTCATATATAT
>NC_068987.1:99984528-99990184 GCF_001194135.2 Octopus bimaculoides
ATATATATATAATTTCTTTACAGAAAAAATAATTCAGGAGAAAATATTTGCGAAGATTTTATTGACTGTGTTATTACGTAGTGTAACAACTAAAAATTACACTAACTGAATCATACTGACCTTGCTCAAACGGACGTTGGCTCAAGCTAACATCCAGCCATCCTCATGTGAACAGATTGCCATATATAGGAACCCGTGGAGGACTGCTATCCTTCGAGCAGAAGAGACAACAGAGTTAGGAGGCAAAACGCAGGAGGAGAATGGAGCGTCTTCAACATCCTCGACTTGCACCGACCATCACGTGCGAATGTTAATTGAATACAAATAACAAAACAATATGCCAGTATCTATCTGCGTCTGTTATAATTGAATTCTTACCAGTTTCGTCACTGAGCTCATATCAACCTTTTCTCGCAATCTGTTTTTTACACGCGTCACTAAAAAAGAAGATAAGCATTGGAAGATTGATCACAGAAAGGAAGAAGATGGGGGAGGGTAAATCCAGTAATGTATTCCTTGAAAACTGCTGGAAAAGAAAAGACAAGAGATATTGTACTGGACCCGTGATTCTAGAGGTAAATTAGACAAGGTACTCTAGTTTGATTACAAATATCTCTATTAATTTCACTTATACTCTCTCTTTCTGTCTCTCACAGTCTTACTCTTAAGAGTCTGAGAGAGACACACAGTTAGACAGAAATAGTCAGACAGGCAGAAACAGAGACAAAGATCGACGGAGAAACAGATAGGGTGAAGATTCTGTGTGCTATGTTGGCGTGCTGAAATCTTAGTATGCTGGAGATACTTCGTAGTTTACGACATTGAGGGAAAGAGTTATTGTTCCGTCTGCATGTATAGATATATTATGATAAGCTCGATTATGAGAATACGAGATACATTTAAATTTATTTCCACACACGTATTTCTGCATACACATAAACATACCTACTTATTTAGATAAAGGAGTGCACAAGCTGAATTATCAGAATACGATATACATTCAAATTTACTTCCACACACGTATTTCTGCATACACATAAACATACCTACTTATTTAGATAAAGGAGTGCATAAATGCATATATGCATGTACAAATATTTACACGTATATATATATATATATGTATATAAACATATAGAACAATAATGTATGCATGTATAGAGAAATGATAGGTTATATCGAAACTCACTTCAGCTCCGATCTACTTCGGTAAATGAGATAGCTGACGTCAGCAAATTAGGTAAGGTGCTTTCCACAAAACTATATTTTCATATATCATACATCTTTAACAGTGAATATTATTGGTTCTGAACCATACCATAAACTACCTGAGAATTAGACTCCATTCAAAATAGTTTCATAATATATGTGAAGAGAAACTACTTGAAGCACATGCAGTGTTATGTGTGAAAGGATATAATATCCTGTTTTGAAAGGAATGTATTGCTTAGGCTAATCATGTTGTGATAAAATAATTACACTTAACACGCAAATAACAGAATATAACAGTCGACATTCTGTTCAATGCCAAATGAAATAAAATTCAATACATGCCAATTAGGCAGTAGGTGAAAACCATAATAATCTTGGAAACAAACCAAATCACAAACAGTGGGAAGTCGTTAGACAATCGACGAATTCTGGGTCTTATGTAATTTCTTTTGAAAACTGAAGACTGCCAGAAACCACAGCCGAGACATTCTGACTATCTTCCGAGGTTGAATACAACCCGCGGAGAACAGAAACTTCGATATGAAACGACACATTTTGAGTTGTAAAATATTTGTATGCATTAAAAAATATCAGGTTATAGCACGAATGGAAATTTGATATCTTTTTTTTTTATTTCAAAGTCCTGGAAGCATTATGTTTTCACGAAGTAATTATTTTCGCATAATTAATCGTTGGTAGTCTTTTACTACCATGCATAAACTTCATGTATGCACTGATACATTCAGTGTAATCAAATATACATGCTACTGTCCTTCATTAAGGTCTAGGCATGGTTGATGAACCAGGTGTAAAATCTCGCATATTCCTAACCTGAATAAGAAAATATTAAGATTAGGTTTACCGAGGATATCGGTAAACATAAAAGTATATCGGCTGAAATCGAATCCCATTGTATTAGAGCACATCAGCGGCTATGTAATTACAATAGTCTCTGTCTGTCTGTCTGTATCTCTCTCTCTTTCTCTCTCTATCTCTCTTTCTCTCTCTCTCTCTGTCTCTCTCTCTCTCTGGATATATATATATATATATATATATATATATATATATATATATATATATATATATATACACCCCACACACATACATATACTTACACACATATAGATAAAGGGGATATGGTAAATACGCGAGGACACGTTGCATCATGAACAGAAAAGAAAGGGGCTCAATTCCAAAGAAAGTTGCGTAATACATTCATTAGTCTTTGTTACGAGACCTAAAACCTAACTTTGTATTGAACCTTCATCTTCATATTGCAATAAGCAAAACTTGGCAGATATTAATAGACGTATTTTGCACTGTCAGTCTTGCAAAACAAACACCCCAAAACTTATTTGACCTTAAAAATGATAATACGTTATTTTATTGTCATTGTTGAGTCGCTGAATGGATTTGCATTTATGAACGTCGTGTTAGTCGTTAGTTTGAATAATAGTTTAGGACAACTTTAGAACGGAAATGAAATTAACGTCAGAATCATATAGTCGCTATTTTCCGTTTAATTTCCCCTACATAGTAAATTTTTATGTCTATGGAAAACGAATAATTACTGGCCCAATATCTATTTTTCTATATCATCATTGTTTCGATTCTGATTAATATTTTCTCTCCAATTGTCTAATCTAATAGAATCAATTCATACAATTCCTTGTTCAGCCAGACAAAGTGTAATAAACAAATGTGAACCACTTAATAATTACTGGAATCTATAACGAGATATCGATAAATTGTTTTAGTACCAGCCTATCTCCTGAACCTATTTCTCTTGCATTGTCGTTCAGAAGTTCGTTCTGCAATATTCTTGCTACATTATTGAGACCCATTAAAAATGGTATTCTTCTACGAAACACACGTAAACATATATATTAAGGAGACTACTGCCACACCAAATCCCATATAACGTACGAGTCACTAACAGTTAATTATTGATTTATAATTCAAACATATCTTGAGTGTTTTAACACGCTTCCTGTGCTAAAATTCTAAACCATCAACGTAAGAGGAATAAGCAACTCCTTGAAAAATGTTTAAAATGTTTAAAATGTTTCCAATTGAACCAAACAAGCCGTATGTGTGTCTTTCGGTACTTCAGTACTCAAAATTAATTACACATGATAAAAGTCTTAAAATAATATTTTCATACATAAATGTGAAACTCGTACCAGGAACAATTCACTTAATTAAAAACGAGAACATAACGAGCAACAACGCCAAACCAATTATGATGATAATAATACTAGTAGTAGTAGTGCAGCTGCTGCTGCTGCTGCTACTACTACTACTACTACTACTACTACTACTACTACTAGTAATAATAATAATAATCACCATCATCATCATTTCTGCGATTGACCATAAGTGCTGAAATTATGGGTGAGGCGACTAGTCGATTACATGGACAACACATTTTAATTCATCGACTCTGAATGGATGAAGGTAAAGTCGACCTCGGTGGAATTTGAACTCAGAACAAAGCGACGGGCGAAATACTGCTAAGCCTTTCTTCCAGCTGCTATAGAAATTCTGCCAGTTCACCGGCTTACTACTACTACTACTACTACTACTACTACTACTACTACTACTACAATAATAATAATAATAATAATAATAATAATAATAATAATAATAACAATGTTAATAATAAAAGAAATCTTGTAACTGTCCAGGAAGAAATAGACTGCGATGTAAATAACATAATATCGTCAATTTTGCAGGATGCTGTTCGATAAACATAACTTAAAAATCAGCTTCAACTCAACTACTTATTTAAAAATTTTAATCGCACACAACACACAAAAAACACAATATGAAACTTGCTGTTCATGCAGTGATACCTGCCCGCTAAATGGAGCTTGCAAGTCCCAGACCATCATTTATGAAGCCACCATGGACTCTATATCCACTAAGGACACAGTTTCGACGAAGAAATACGCGGGCCTTACAGAGGGTAATTTCAAGGCCAGATACAACAATCACACCTTGAGCTTCAGGCACTGGGATAAAAGGAAAACGACCAAATTATCAAGTCATATATAGTTCTTAAAAGATAAAGGTGTCAGTTACAACATCCATTGGAATATCTTAGCCAAGTGTAAACCCTACACTAACGGCAGCGGAAAGTGCGGTCTTTGTGATATGGAAAGATGGCTTATCTGGAAAGGCAGCTTAGACCCCGCCACCAGGCTAAATTCAAGAGCTGAACTTTTCGGATAACGTCCACATGTGCCTAAATATTTGTTACGTTTTCGTTCCGCCGAGATTACTGATAGGACTTGCTTTCTATATTGTGTCTATGTACAAACGTTTTATCTCTCTATACATTTTACTTATATTTCTTACATACCTTTTATATTTTTTTTACATATTTATAGAGATAATGTTTTATACACTTTTTACATGTTTTATCTGTATTCTAACTTCCACCCAGCTTTTTTCTTGTGCGTATATAGACATGCACATGGAACCTTTTGTGCGTGCTTGTGGAAGTGTGCGTGAGTGCGGGTACGAGGGTATATAGACGTATGTGCATGCATGCGAGAATGTGGGCATATAGACATGTTTTACCCTTATGGCCTTTTTACACATTTTCCACTTTTTTCTGTATTTTGTATTTAACCCTTTTCTTTCTTGGGCATGTGCGTATATAGACGTGTGTATGAACCTTTTTCTGCGCGTGTGTATGTGTGCGAGCATGTTGTGTGCGTGTGTGCGTGTGTGAGCGTGTATACAGGTATATATAAATATTTTTTTTGGCGAATGTGTGGGTGAGCATATGTGTGTTTTAAGTGAGGATGGATGAGTATATATATATATAGGGGCATGTATGTGGGTGTGCAGGCGCACAAGTGTATGCATGGAGTGGTGCTCTTAGGCGAATACTATGCACATTTTACTCCCTTACTTTTACTCCCTCCCATCACTTAGCGGTCATTCAAATAGCTCTTTTGCTTTAATAACGGTCAACTACAGTAATTTCTCTTTGACTAACGGTCATGTTCATAGCATTCTTCGATAGCCAGATAAATGTAGAGATGGCGGTGTGGGTTTCCGCCCCGGCATCCAAAACTCGGACTTTTATCATGGCTACCGAATAATCGTTGCATACTATTTACAGATAAATTTCTCTGTTTACATGATATCGAGGTCTCTTTCTTTCTTTTTTGTCTTACCTTTTCTATCAATTTATATATATATATATATATTTGAAGGTTTAGAGGTGATGTACAGAAATTATATATAAACATTTTTTTTTAAGGTACACAGAAACCTGGATGTTTGTACATTTACAGATTTTTATTAATGTCACGTATTAAATAAAGCGCTTTTCACCTAGTCGTGTAGGTTTTTCACATTGTTTTGAAATATATATATATGTATGTATGTATGTATCTCTGTCTCACTCTCTCTCTCTCTCTCTCTCTCT
>NC_068987.1:99990256-99991941 GCF_001194135.2 Octopus bimaculoides
ATATATATAGTAAATACAAAAGAAGAAGAGCAACAAATTAAAAAAAACATCGTGAGGACATGGGTACATGTAAAGTATTAGCAGACGCTCAGGGAAGGAAAGAAAGATGGTCTAATGTATCGAGCAACGCTCTCCTTCAGAAAAAAGAGGAAGACGGAGGAAGAAAATCGCCAACGATTACCAGAGTAAGCATATAAATGCGAAACGAGGTGGGGAAAATAGTACTCGAATGCCGGAGGTAGAGTAATATGATTTATTAAAAAGCAGCAAAAATATCGCAAACATTCTTACTCAGAGTTTTACGTTCCTGTTTGTCGGACAGCTTTGTTTAAAATAAACAAAATAAGGTTATATGCACAAAGGTACAATTATTTTGATAGACACATATTTGAAAATGGTTTTGTTGTATTGCACTTTTCATCTAACTGCCTTTTCAATAACCGGCTGCATTAAACTACAATTATAGTTTAAAATCACATTGTTATAAAAATCGAGGAAAACCTTACATCAAACATAGCTTATATAGAAAGAAAAAAAACTTCAATACTCAGGGTAAATAATTAGTAGTAAAAAATTATAAAATTAAATTTAAATAAATTAAAAGAGATATGCGTTTTAAAAACTTTGACGCCAAAATACATACATATTTAGCAACACTCATACCAAATAACCTGTATTTACATATATACAGTAAACATACACGGATTGGTACATGTCTACATACATATACAGACAAATATAGGCAAAAAATAAATATATACAAATGCATATATATATGTATGCACGCACAGGCACGCACGCGCATAATACATCCTAGTGTATGTTTATACAACTTAGTTGTTACAGGGGAGAATAAAGAAAGCGAAAAGAATATCAGGGCAAAACAAGTGGTGAAGGAAAGAAAAAAGTAAAAGAAGGAAAAAGAAATAAAAGAAAAAGAAGCAACAAAATTAGAAAAGAGAACGAGAAAAGTAGATGGAGGTAGAGAGTAACATGATTAGGAGGTTGGCGTTCCTGGTGGTGTGTTTACGTCCCCTTAATCTAGCGATTCGGCAAAAAAGACGGATAGAATAAGTCTTGGGGTCGATTTTTTCGACTAAAGGCACTGCTCCAGCATGGCAGCAGTCAAATGACTGAAACAAGTAAAATAAAAAGAAAAGAAAAATATATATATATTGACATGTCTTCGCATGAAGATAAATATACACCATAACGTATATACACATTCAAACGTTGTATAACAACTGCATGGTATATAGAATATTAAAATAAAGAAATTGTAAAATTGTATAATAAATTAATATAACATAATTCACTGTAATATAAAATAAATATATAGATTTAATTTTCCGAATGTCAAAATATTTTATCCGCACACTATTTTTCTGGTTATAAACCTTTTAAAACCATTTTAATCTTCGCAGCATAGCTGCATGAATTTAAAGGACGCGTGGTCGTTCACATCGTTGTCAAGGCTCAACTTATTCTGTCGATCACAAAAGGATGACAAGTGAAAACTGCCACGATGGAATTTTAACTCAGAATGTAAAGGAAATGCCGCTAACCATATTTCTCGACGCGCTAACGATTCTGCCAATCCTCCTTATCTATCTATCTATCTATCTATCTATCTATCTATCTATCTATCTATATATCTATATATATATATTATATATATATATATA
>NC_068987.1:99992068-99993505 GCF_001194135.2 Octopus bimaculoides
ATAGATAGATAGATAGATAGATAGATAGATAGAGTAAAAGTGACCTATCTTAAAGTCTGTTGGACTTTACTCACAAGGTATTGGAATCTTATATGTATACCATTCTGACTAAACAATGCATTTACAAATACAATATCACTGCATTCACTCTGTTTCCTATCTTATCTAATTTAACTATTGCTTAACCATCCTCTCACACCATCTCCGATGAAGGGATATAATAAATATCGTGGACACAGCTGTAAGGCCTTCTACTTATAAAAGTTCTATAATGCACACAGCCTTATGATAGATAGATGTACACACACACACTCACTCACACACACACACACACACACGCACACACACAAATATATATATATATATACATATAAGGATTTACTTTTCGTAATGAGATAAAAAAAAACAAGGATGTGTGCATTATAGAACTTTTATAAGTAGAAGGCCTTACAGCTGTTTCCACGATATTTATTATATCCCTTCATCGGAGATGGTGTGAGAGGATGGTTAAGCAATAGTTAAATGAGATAAGATAGGAAACAGAGTGAATGCAGTGATATTGTATTTGTAAATGCATTGTTTAGTCAGAATGGTATACATATAAGATTCCAATACCTTGTGAGTAAAGTCCAACAGACTTAAAGATAGGTCATTGCATTTATAGATCCGTTATTACGATTCCAATACACTACGATAAAATCCAACTGTCTTTGAAATTGGTCCTTCCAAATACACAGTTTCTACACAGTATTATGGAATCAATAACCTATGCATATGCAAATTTAGCAGAAGACGGTACAGGTAAGTTTACATTTAATGGCGTCTGGAACGTTAGGTTCAGAAGCACTCTTCGTTGGGCACTTGTATATGAATGTGTGAATTTAGGGTTACGTGAGAGTTTTCATTTATGCTTTCATATTTATCGGTTATTAAATAGAGCGAGAAATCCTCGAAACTTGAGAGTTACTAAAATGAATTACTATAATTTCATGTGTATCAAAATCGTGCCTAACTTCCGTCGTTGTTAGCTGATTACACATGAACATATGCATACACACACTTTTAAAGACGCATATGGGCAAGTACATTTATATATGTATGCATATGTGCATGTCTGTGATAGTGTGCTCGCGTTAGTTTTTCAGCAGGAAATATTTACAGAAACATGCGTAAGAAAATAATAATAAAAGTATCATATTATAAGCGACTTCATTTCATTTTATTTTTTTGTGTAGACATTATCATGGAACTCCTATTTCATCAATATTTAGCACCTGTAACTGTCATGTGTAGGTTTCAGTTTTTACTGTCTGTGTGGGTATGAGTGTATACATATACACACACACACACACACACACACACATGCCTGTGTGGGTATGAGTGTATACATACACACACACACACACACACACACACACACACACACACACACACACA
>NC_068987.1:99994098-100002626 GCF_001194135.2 Octopus bimaculoides
ATAATAATAATAATAATTTACCAATTTACTTCTAGGCAAAAGAAAAAATATATATATAAAGAAAGATGCGACAAAAAAATAAATGATTTAAATAAAGAATAAAAATGCTAATAATGTTTCAGGTTTGTTTTAACAAGAACATTTTCTGAAGACGTTTTAGGGTTTTTTTTTTTTAACATTCAACTATTATTTGAGGTTTGATGATTCTCCCTCTCCATCTTCATATTTATATATTCCTATTTAGCTTATCTCACTCTCTCCCTCCCTCCCTCTCTCGCGCTCTCTCTAGCTCTCTCTCTCTCTCTCTCTATATATATATATATATATATATATATATATATTCTAAATTCTCTCTATCCATATAAACATGACGTTTGACTATATTCTGATTGAAAAGAAATACTTTCTTTTCAAGTAACATTCAAAGTGGGAGTAAACTTTCTATAATTGTTACCCCTCTGTGCTAAGCTTCATGGTATTCGTTCTATAAAGTTAACAGTAAATCCGAAAATGTTCAAAAACCTATGCAGTGACACCATGCCATATTTCTATCACTTGGGCCCTATTATTTCCTAGCGAATTATTTGTGCCGAAATATATCGTACACCATGCATTACATATTAACTTATGTGTGTGTGTGTGTGTGTGTGTGTGTGTGTGTGTGTGTGTGTCTATGAGTGTTTGCGTATATGTGCACGCGTGTTTATGCACAAGTATTTTTATCCTTGTGATTGTCTTCGCCTCTCGCTCCTTCGCAGCACATTTTGCTTCATGAATGTCGCATGTAAACTGTCATTGCGCAAAAGAGGCGTGCAGAAGACGTACTTGACGTAAAATATATACTATATGTACTGTGGGCGATTTGATCAACTAACAGCTCAATGCATACCGCCAACAGTCAATTACTGAAACGTGTCAAATATATATATACCTAATATTTAACACCCACTCAGTAGCCTATGGAGAATATTACTTTTTGAAATCTTGAACTATTAGGCATACTTTAGATATGAATAGTCAAATTGCTTAAGGCTACAATGTCTAAAATAGACGATTAAGTGGTCTGGTCTTGGTCAATCAAAGGTGTCATGATCTGTGTAATAAACAGTAGAGGATGAATATGATATTATCATACAAAGAATTAATAAACAATGTAATCATGGGTAACAATTTAGAATAGTATAGGGTTTTGCAGTCATTTTCTTACGTTTGTCATTCAATTTGATAATCGGGCCATTCAAAAACGCGAAGACAGATAGCCCCATGAAGATAGCCATTAAAATTCTTCTTTAGATCATTCAATTTCTCACTTCGAGCAAAGGATTTAACCTATTCTTCATTGAAATTAAAATACCCGTCGAGAGCATTCAAATTAGTTGGAAAACGAAGGTGCGTATTTTCGAGCAGTCATATTCGCATCTGACCATTTGAGTTCGGAATAATTTTATTCAATTCAGCACTAAAGTTTTACCGTCTGTGAGCGCGTTTGGGTATGAGTGTGCATGTTTCTTAATATCCATGATGTCGACGACATGCATACACTTTACATGTGTGTTTTTTCTCACATTCTAAGAAATGAATGTTAAAAATTACAAATTTAAACGACACATTTTGTCATGCAAATTTTATGAGGTTGTTATAGCTACAAGGAATAAATAAATTCCATGATTCTTCTGACCACGAAAGACACTTGAATTGCAACATCCCTAACCGGTCTGTATCAGTTGCATTTTATATCTGTTTCTGTTACACTAACTTCTTAATATGGAACCACGCGTAAGGTACAGGACTATATCGGACGAAGATAGAGCAAGGCTCGTTGACGCCTTCGAGGGGAATCAAATTAATTTCCGGCAACCTCTAGACAAACTTGGCATTAAAAGGTGTAAGGCCCGATCTATAACGACCTGCCTACGGTCTGGGTGGTTTCACAAGTTGCCCAGAGAAGGTGCCCATCAGGCTAAAGTTGATGAGGATTTGTCAGAGAGGATTCAAGTGATTATTTATGCTGAACCACTAGCACTCCTTCAACAGATGAAGAAGGACTTAGAGGCAGCATTGCCCTGAAAGCCGCTTGTTTCTGTGTCTCCAATCTCACAGGCTAAATATAGGACGTTGATCACTATGAATTTGGCCGTAGATGTCCCAGATGCACGAAATGCCTCAAGAACTCTGGAAACGCGTTACGATTGCACGCGTTCATGGCAGAGGGATCTTCTGCCTCTCTACTCGTCGTTTCTTAATTGTATGGAAATAGTGCCTGACACACTTAAGTTTCTTTAAATAAACTTGATAGGGCTGGAATGCAATTTCATGAAATCTTTGACAGTAAATACAAGTACCTATGAAAACATAAAAAGAATACATAGAACATAACACATGACCACGATAGAATACTTGAAGAATAAACAGTAGATGAAAGCACATGAATATCATAACAATGATCAAGAGACAAAACCAAAACAGCTATGGTGCTAATTTGATTGGTCGAAGTGTTAAACAGACTGCTCCGAAACCAATTTGAATGCACGAAAAGACGCTTCCTCACATTTCAACTAATTTGAATGCTCTCGACGGGCATTTTAATTTGAAGGATGTAAATGATAACTCCTTTGACCAAAGTGCAAAACTGAACCATCGAAAAACGAATTTGAATGGTTATCTTCATGATGTATTTTAATTTTTTGGTCTCAGTTCGATTTCATTAACTGAAACGAAGGAGTATCTTTCTAAAGCGAATACGAGGTGATTTTCATAACGCCATTATTAGATTGAATGTGAATCTTCCACAGTAGTCATTTTAAACCACGAAAGGAGCAGTGAACAGGGTCTCAATACCTGTAGCAAAGCATGTTAAGAATACGATACATATGTAGCTGAAGAATGCATGGAGACTATCTCTGTAAGTGCTAATGTGTGGTACACGAACATCTCTAGGTACGGATATATGGAAGTAGAGTCCTCATATTAATATATGACTATATCTAAATAGGATTGTTACGGATTGTCCACAAAGATAACATATTTCTAATGTGGTTCGAGGTGCAATGCTACTTTCTTCGGTCTTTCTATGTGCCTTCATGGCTTTGGAACATTACAGTAAAAGAAATTTTAAATACAGAAGTAAAACCTGTGAAAGCTGAAAGACGGAAAAAATGGGACTTGATACGAAATATATAATGCAAAGTTGACGACAGTTGAACGCAAATTATAAATATATGGTGCGAAACAGCACTAGCATTCTTTGTATTACACAACCTCACCGATTCTGCTTTTTGCAAGTCGTTAGTTTAAAGGGGATTGAATCTACAACTTTTATGATGGATGGAAGCTGAAGCAAACATCAAAGGAATCTGAACTCAGACCGTAATATTTCTTTATTTATACTTTAAAGATCATCAGAGAGAGAGAGAGAGAGGCAATGCCCATGATGCTTGCGAGCCCTCTAGAAAGATGGCCCAGAAAATATGATGAGAAGCAATTATATATAAAATATATAATATAAAGTTAAGTAAATCGCACATATTTTGGCCCCTGAAGATATACTGCTCAAAATGTAACCAATGCTGTATATCAAAGGCATATAACAACAAATGCTTACAAGATTATTTTCACCGAATTATTTCGCTTTCCAGCATACGTAAAAATCTAGCATGAATGTGTGATATTTTGAGCAACGGGTGGTTACATTTATTTTTCAGTGCATTTTAGCTATTTCTCATACAATATTGCCGCTACCCAGGAGAAATGTTGTCAGCGAAGATAATTACTTTGTGAAACTAATAACATTTCGGCAGTAGTAGTAGGTATACAATAGTTTAAGGAAGAAGGGTTTTACTTCATAGAAAAATAAGTAGAAATGAATGACAGCTAAACGAAAATAGCATATTTTTGTTGAACAACTTATGTGTTAAATGGGCATATATGTACTGTCACTGTCACCATACTCTCATGTAAGCACACATACTGACACACAAAGACGCACACAGACAGACACACACAGAAGCACACATACACACGTACATAGGTAGTAGACAAATAGCATTATGAAAAAGCAATACATGAATTTACAGCTATAAATTTCGTGATGAAAATAATAATGTAAAGATACAGTTTGCAAAAGAAAATGACCCAAAATACATAGAATAAAAAATAAAATAAGATAAAGATGATACCTGACGTAGCAAGAAGTCCACACATATTGAAGGAACAACAAAAACAACGAAGCATCTACAGCAGAGGATTGATGGTTATTTTATTGACACGGAAGGAGAAAATGAAAAGTTGACAGCACTTCAACGCAAATCGTAAATATATGGTTCTAAGCAGCACTAGCATAGTTATTATTACGCGCCTTCACCCATTCTTCTTCTTGCAAGTTCTAAGTTTAACAGATGATTGGATATATAATTGTTATCATGTTATTGAAACTGAAGGAAACCTCAAGGGAATTTGAACTCAGATCTTAAACGGACGTAATAATTTCTTTATACTGTATGGATCTAGAGGGAGGACCAATACCCATGACGATTGCACTCCTAGACAGATAACACAGATAAGTTTGATGATATATCGCTCCTCTTAATCCTCTGTAAATTAACTCTTGCGCGAAATATACGAGCAAGCAAGGAAATCGAGAATTCCGATGATCTGTGAAGGAAGGAACAAATGTAATTATTTAAGTAGGTGCAATGGCAGAACACACAGATATGACGACGGTAGTTTAGTTGAGCAGGAGCGTCTGAAGCAATTATAGATGAAAATATATAGGAAAGCATATGAGAGACAGTACACTGATGGATATGTGGCTAGTCGGTCTCGAGAGGCCACGGATCTGCCCCCGTAAACATGGTGGTGCAGTGTCTCTTGTGGCTGTAGAGGAAAGTAGACTGATGCAGCTGCTGTGTGTGCAGCTGTGTGATGCTCCTCTGAATAAGAAGAATATTTTTGCCGGGCTCTCATCTCAGCACCTTCGTATGTTGGGAAATGAATAACCTCTCCATTTATAGCTCATGCTAATCCTTGCTTCCTAATCTCCTGCAGTGTTTAAACAATGTTAAACGAAATATATATTTATAGCAAATTATCTAACCACTTTTAATGGCTTCATAAATTAACAAGTGACTTCTCTGACAAATTATACTAGCGACAGCAAACTATTAGTCGGGTAAAATGAGAAATAATAATCGGAACATTTATTGAGCTACAAAAGACGTAGTATTCAGACATAAATCAATAAGAATAATAAATAATAAATAGAACCGGGGAATATTACAACAAGCTTCAATACTTGACTGCTTCATAAAATATCCATTAATATCGACGAAATAACAAGGCAGAAAATCGAAAGTAAATTGTGAGAGTACTGTAGAGTATCCGTAACTATTGAAACGCAATTGTTGTTTGCTTGCTAGATGTAATGTATTGCCAAAGCCCACAGTAATTGCCGATTAGCAGACGTGGTCTGAGAAAAAACAGCAACTGGCAGATTCAGCATCTTTCAACATACGCCGTAGAAATAGTAGGCCTATCGATTGTCAAAATGATGAAAATGTTATACGTGCTATAAAGAATTAGTTGAATAAAAGTAGAAAACATGAAAATGCGAAATTTTGCGTCGTTGATAAAAAGAAAACAAAAAAATGAAAACGATAATAAGTTAAATTAAATGACTCTGGTCTTATTTCCAGACCTCTCAAATAAAGGTAGACATAATCCTGAAAGATATATGCTTAAAGTTAAATATATATTTTACAGATATATTCCAGGAAAATATTTTGTACTCACCATACTTAAACTGTGAATCGAATGAATAAACATTATTAGAAGTAACAATAAGAAAGCAATTTACGTGGGGCAACGTAAATAAGAAATGACTCTAGTTCGTGTTAAAAATGTAAATATGTTTTTAAACCAGAAAAAATCCTTGAGTAGCCTTTCCGTATAATAGTGACCATCTAAAGGTATAAAATAAATACACACATTTAAATATTAATGATTCATTGCAGTGCAAGCAGACCAGCAAGAACCCCCAAACTAACCTCTCTATTCATTCTTAATGCATTTTGGTAGATTCGAACTTGAAATGGAATAACGGATGAATTGTTCTTCGAAGATGAAAAGCAACAGCAATCAGACATTTATTTTTGTATGAAGAATTGATACATTATTGTGTAAATATTAATCCTTTCTAAAAAAAATATAGGTGAAGAGAGGTGATTAATTTATTGTATCGGCTCCAGTACTTAACTGTACTCTATATTGTTGACCCCCACCCACCAAATGAAAAACAGAGTTGGTCTCAAGAGGAATGGAAATGTTGTTGGTAGAATTATCGCGAAACATTTCTCCCGTGGTGTCAATGAATCTGCAAGTTCGCCGCTATAGATTAATATAACCAATACATAAATTTAGATATCTGTACACGTGATTTTCAGAAACGTTTAAGGAGAGAAAGCATTTATAAAGTTAGATTTAAGTGTGGCAAAAATATCAATCTCGGACTATTAACAGAATTATAAATGAAAAGTCTTCTTATGCAACATCGTAACACTCCAAAAGCAGGAAAACGAAACTATGGCATTTGTTTATACACTGCTGTTCCTATTTTAAATCTAATAGTTGAGTTACTTAAATTATTTAAATATGTCATATTAAAAATTCTAATATATCATATTAATATTTTCGTGATAATCAGCATGCACGCATTAAATATTCGCAATATTCTGAAAATAAAGTGGTCACTCCTTCGACACGCCAACCCACGGCTCTACCGTACACTTCTTATGTCATGCAAGATCTAAAATCACAAACAAGAAATGCACTGATGTATATATTTCTATCTACTTCAATCGCTCCTCATACCCCCTCTCTCTCTTTCTGTATATACATGCCTGCGTACTCATGCATACACACTGACATTTATATATCTTTAAGGACTATATATATATATATATATATATATATAACGAGAGTGACACACAGACAGAGTTTAATACGTGTATAACTAGAAAGATGTGTAGACAATTATATATGTATAGGTGTATGTGTGTTTATTTCGCTAAAGAAAGAATCTAATATTTGAAATAATAGAAAATATCGCCTACATGGTGTCAGTATGTGATAAACATGAATGTTGGGTCAAATACCTAAAACCTGCATAAATATAAAGTAGCAAACTTTAAAGTACCTCAAATGAAAATCACCTGCACAAGTGGTTAAATCATTCACTATAACAGCAAAAAAAAACTATTGAATACGCCAACAAGTGATAACATACTATTTTTTGAAACATTTGTCAGACACAGACGAAATGCTCAGAAAAATATTTGACGAAATCCTGAGGTAGCAAGTAATAACATATCGATGGGATACCTTATGAATATTCAAGTATATAGAAATAGTATAAAATGGAATTAAGCAGCATGTGTTATAATAGTATTTAAAAAATAAAACAGAAAATGACTTCCAGATTATTAAAATAAGTTAATTTAAGGTTCATTGAACTAAAGATCTTCGAAAAGTGTAGTAAGACACTTCTGAGTTCGGGTATATCGCAGCATAGCTGCATCAATGTTTTGAGTTAACTTTTTTCTACCACGTGTAGTACAAAGCTAGCAACAATAAAGAGCATGGACGATTACGATTAGGAATAAGCAGCAAACGGTTGTGGTGATAAATATTTAAAAAATGACATAAGATTAATAATAACCACATTACGATACAGAGTGTTCAGGCTAAGTTTGACAGTTTCATAAAACGAAAAGAGAACACGATATCTCTTCCCAAAATAATGGTATTTTAAAAACTCAAAACCAGTCAACATGATTCTGGCTCGGTATTAACAATTTACTTATACTGCCGCCCTCAACTACCACATTGTCTTGAAGATGGCTCCGGCAGCAGACCCATGCGTTTGCAGCCCCTAATTTATTTTGTCCACCAGCCTGGACTTTGTGTTGAAATCACAGCAATCAGTGTCATTTCGAAGCGCGTTTCACATAGCAAACCACAGGATTAATACCGAGGCATAGGGAGACCAGACGTTTCTGTGGCCATTTCGGACTCTTTCCGCACCTATTGCACGGAAGGATTGAGCAGAGAAAGTCAGCATATCAGAAGGAAAGCTGCTAAGAACGATGTCCAGCGTGCTAACGATTCTGTTACAAATTTTAATGCGAACAGCAGGATGATAAACAGAGAAACATATATAATACCGCCATTAATATCTTTCACTTCACTCAATCACTGGACAGCGGCAGCTCGAAAATATCATGTTGAAGAAAGAGAGGCATGGACATTTATATTGGAGAAGGAAGACAAAAGAGAAATGAAGAAAAATGGATATAGTCACGAGTGTAACTGAGAGGTAAGAAGCTTGCTTTCCAGACACATAGACACGGCCTCAGTGTCACAGAGTAGCTCCTTGGGCAAGTGTCTTCTATAATAGCCTTGAGCCGATATACACATGGTGAGTGGATTTGATAGACGGTAACTTAAAGAATCCATTTGTGTATATATATATATAT
>NC_068987.1:100002847-100003820 GCF_001194135.2 Octopus bimaculoides
TGTGTGCGCGCGTATATGTGTGTGACCTTGTGCTTGACAATCGACGGTGGTGATTTTACTTTGTGCAATTTGGTGGTTTGGCAAACAGATCGATACAATAAGTACAAATACTTGAATAAAATAATAACTGGGGATTTATTAGACTACAATTTGTCAAGGATGTCACAGTGTAACGAATGAAACGAGTAACATTTAACAGATTAGAAATGTATATTTTGCATGAATCAAATAAATACCAAGACAATGACAAACACCCAAAAACAAGTAATATTGTACCTTCATCAAGTTGTCCCATTAATAAATGATGATAATTATACGTTCAAATCAAAGTTAGGAGAATTAGGAAAAAAACTAAATTGTATTTTGAATAACCACATCAGAAACGGAAGAACAAAACGTAAATGTTCTTGAATTAAGTAGGGAATTATACCAACTGCTATAAAAATATACAAACAAGGTCAAAACTGAAAAATTAGTATGAATTAATAATAATAATAATTTATGTTTCCAAAGAAGAACATAACTAAGGAATAAAATGTAGCGCAACATACACACGAGAGTAAACAATTTAAATGGATTAGTAAACATCATGACAAGTCATTGCGAAGATGTTCCCGCCAGGACATGACTTTAAAGTACTGAACAAAAGAGGAATGTATACATAAAAAAATACTCTCACTGAGAAGCAGAAGTATCAACGATGAGATCAAAGAATATTTGATTATAGAGTTGGACAAGAATATCCCAGGAATAAAAAAAAAAAATTATCACACAATATACCATGTTGCAGAATACTGAAAGATACCTCAGATATTCTAAAGGTCGTGAAGAAATAATCGATCACATATTTTACTGGCAACCTAGTTTCAGCAAGGCTAGGTATATATCCAAGTATGTAGTCATGCATGTATGAAGGAATGTACGTTAGTATGTATGCATGTATGAATGTGTGTATATATATGTATATGCGTGT
>NC_068987.1:100005146-100007962 GCF_001194135.2 Octopus bimaculoides
GATTACATTCACATGTCTCGGTATAAAAGACAGTCTACAACAAAAATTCTGCTCAATACCACAGATTTGCTTGTCAGTTGTTTGATCTAAACCAGTTGAGCATGTTCCTTGGTGGGAAATAATAATAATAATAATAATAATAATTATTATTATTATTATTATTATTATTATTATTATTATTATTATTATTATTATTATTATGTCGGAGAAATTGGATTCGACATGAATGTAGAGCTTGCTCAAAGACTGCTCTATTGAAAAGGGAGAGAATTTTGACATTGTTATTTGGGTGACAATTATCATCCGCAGTATTTAGCATCAAGGTCCTAAGTCTTATAATTCGTGGTAAGTGGAGAAGAAGAAAGAGAAGAAGAAGAAGAAGAAGAAGAAGAAGAAGAAGAAGAAGAAGAAGAAGAAGAAGAAGAAGAAGAAGAAGAAGAAGAAGAAGAAGAAGAAGAAGAAGAAGAAGAAGAATGTCATTGATTGAATGAACTACGAAAACATCGACATCTTCCAGAGAAAGAAAAATGTTAAATGAAAAGGGAAGAAAAACATCAGGAATTAGAACGTAGATACAGGATAAAGAAAATGGGGCTTAATGTAGTTCTTGAAGGGCTAAAACAAAGATTATAGGCTAAAGTGTCAAAGATCGCGTGATATGACCAACCAATTGAACAATATAAATTAAACATATGTTCCAACAAGACCCGAATGGAAAGTTTACATCAGTGAGAGGACAGACGCTGAAGAAGGCAAAAGGTTTAGGAGTAACATCTGGAAAACGGGAAGGTATGCCTTCCTTTCCTCTCACTTGTGTGACTGGGTTCAATAACCTGCTGTAGCGTTGGTATTTGTTGCGAATAGGACAACCATTACATCGGTTCCGCTAACTCCTTTGGTTCGCTTTCCCCAAATCTCTTTTTCAGATGGTTCTTGTGACTCTTTTGTATGCCTTTTCTACTTTTTTTTAGCCTATGCATCATGTTACATATGCCTTTGTTAATTACGCCATTTTCTCAACTCTGCTTTTAATTCTTGTATGCCCTCATATACATCTTTTCACCAACTTCGAGGAATCTTGTTATGTCTGGCACTTTTCTTTTTATGGCCATGTAACAAGTGTAACAATTTATCAAAGACTCTTTTTACGGTCCTGGCAAACATCAGCTCCGCTGGTGACCTACCTACTGGTGTATTCGCGTTCGATATCACGTGTTGCATCCTTAAAAATTATAGAGGTACCTTCTCCGGGACTTCCTTATTCGATTTTCTAAGGGCTCATTTGAAGGTATCGACAAAGCGTTCTGCCAGTCGATTACATCCGGAATGGTATGGCACCGTAGTTATATGTTCTACCGTGAATGTTCCAGAAGACATTTTAATTCTCTAGACACAATTTGTTCCATTGTCACATACTATATTGTCCGGGATGACACATCTTAGAAACAGTTCATGTAACAAATTTAACACAGTTGAAAAGGTTGGTTTTTACACTTACACATTTCTGGCCATTCCGAGAAGCTGTCAGATAACAGTAAGTTGTAATAGCCGTTTAAAAGTCCAGCAAAATCGATGTGTAGTCTCGACCACGGTATATCTACTTATGAACAAAGTTTAATTTTTAATGTGCGCAATTTTTCATTTCGTTTTGGATTACATACAGGTGTTCACCTCTGCTTTACTACAATTTTTTTTTTTTAAATATACACAGAGAGACACCAGGCACACACAGACAAATGCTGCAGTAGTTTATTCTCATTTTTCACCTCATGTCAGAAATACTGTTTTCAAATTTTGGTACAAGGCCAGAAATTTCAGGGCAGAAAGTAAGTCGATTACATGGACCGCAGTGTTCAACTGGTAGTTATTTTCTTTACTCCAAAAGGATGAAAGGCAAAACTGACCCCGTTGGAATTTGAAATCAGAACGTAAAGATAAACGAAAGCCGCGAAACATTTTGCCGGCGTGTGAACTATTCCACCAGTTCACCGTCATTTTTCCAGGTATTAATTAATATTTATTCCAAGTGTTTGTTATTCAGTGTATTGCATGTCGTGATGTTGAATACTCCAGTCGGCGTATGTGATTTTCCTACATACAATACATTCCACATTGTTCTATAGTGCTTGCCACCAACTACACGTTGGTTCAATTAGAATCTTTGAAACAAGCTGGTGCTAAGATCTCTGTTCTTCTTTTATTCCTTATATTGATATATCATTATCAAATTGTTCAGAGAGGCATTAACTACGAATGTATTATAGGCATATATAACATTTTGTGAAATAATTCTACCATTAATAGACAGACGTAAGCCAGGTTAATTGTATTGGTAGGTACGTATTGTAGTGATTTATATAAGGTAAACATAAAGGTAAAAATGTACGATTGGGATTACACGAAGAAAACATAATGCTACACACTCAAGTTGAAAGTAATATCTTTTCAAAATTTGCTGTTGAAAGCGGAAGAAAAAGAACAGAAGTAGAATTACTTTATCAGCTGTTGTCATCAAATTAAATGGAGAAAGCCATTACACATTTCCTTGATCTCATTACAAGTTCGGGGATTACAGAGAGTCTAGCGTTCTTAGTAATCATGGAATAATCATATTTAGCAATGCCAAAACGCCTGAAGTTTTACGCAGAGTATATTTGGTTATACTATTATTGGTGGTGTTTTTGTTGTTGTTGCTATTATTATTATCATTATTATTTGTAGAAATAGTAGTAGTAGTTGGAGGAAGAGATATATGGAACCCTGTACTCATTTAGTTGTTTGTATGTATGTATGTATGTATGTATGTATGTATATAT
>NC_068987.1:100008090-100010734 GCF_001194135.2 Octopus bimaculoides
ATATATATAAGAATCTCTCTACCTATCTCTCATTCTCTCTCTCTCTTTCTCCCGCTCTCTTTCTCTCTCTCTCTCTATATATATATATGTGCGTGTGTGTGTATGTGTGTGTGCGTGTGTGTGTGTGTGTGTGTGTGTGAGTGCGCGCGCGTGTGTATGTGTGTGTGTATTTACAGTGAGAAGAAAGAGAGAAAGTGCAAAAAAGAGAAGTGATCAGACGCTAAACTTTTGTTGGAAAATAGGATTTACTTCGTGCCTTGTCAGCGTTGCAAGATTTAAAGCAGTAGGCATTCTTGTCTATGATGATTTAATCATGGCACTGGAAATAATATACATGTTAGTCTACTTCCACTTAGCTTTCTCCTGCAGCAAATCCGACAAATGTACGTTAGTTTTCGGTGGAAATGTGCAGCAGATTCTAATTATATTTTCTAACAACGTACCATTGTGGTGATGTTAGTTGCGACTACAATGAACTTCCAATCATTAAAAATGAAACTAAATGCACTATATCCATCAGTTTATTCATGCAGCTGGGAGCATGTCTGTAAATCCAATACCACACACTGATGCCACTACGCATATAATAGAATACACTCACCTATCATACATATATCACGTATTTACAATCCGATCAAGTGGTAATGATATTTTTTTGTAAATGACATAGTGTTTATACATTTATTCATTGAAATTTAAGGCTGAACAATCACGCCAGAATGGATGTATGGTAAGAGTTTTGCTTGCTAACCACATGGTTGCCGGTTCAGTCCCACTGCGGGGAACCTTCGGCAAGTGTCTTTTATTATAGCCTCGGACAGACCAAACATTTTTGAGTGGATGTGGAAGACGAAATTTGAAAGAAGCCCCTCGTATATATGCATATATCTGTGTGTGTGTGTGATGGACTCTCCCGTTGAAGAAGACTATGAGTGTTCAGATGTTGCCGAACAACCTGCACAAATGATTGTTTATAGTGATTAAATGTATTATGTGCTGTACATTAGCTCACTCCCTCCATCAAATCGACGTTGTCTGAGCAGGTGGACAGTGTACCACGCGTCAGAGGCCGAAGTGATTGCAGAACAACGCGAGATGAAATGGTTTGACCAAGAACACAATGCTCCAACCGGTCTAGGAAGTGAAACCATGATCTTGCGATCGTGAGTGCAACACAGGTAAAATATGTCCCGCGTCCTGAAATGTGTGTTTGTGTGTGTTTATGTGTGTGTGTGTATGTGTGTGTGTGTGTGTGTGTGTGTGTGTGTGTGTTTATGTATGTAGTTGTCTGTCATCTACCTCCGGTGTGTTTGCGTCACAGCGACCTAGCGTTTCAGCAAAAGTGTCCAATAGAATATGCTCCAGCTTTTAAAACTTAGTACTGCAGTCGATTCATTCGGTTAAAAAAAATCCCATGGTCGTGCCCCAGTATGGCCGCAATCTAATAACTGATGCATGTGAAAGATAAACGGTAAAGGATGAAAGATAATATAAAGATACATATATATATACTTCACGTTCAAGGGCAACGCATCCACAAAACTCATCTATCACCCACGTTCTATACTCAGCCAATACACGAGGTACTGTGTTGTCACTTGCGTTGAATTGTCCATATAATTCGCAACATGAATACTTCATCTCTTAAGATGATATTCCAAATGTTAACATATTGATTTGTTTTTAATTTACATGTTTTAGCACTGTGGGCTAAATGTGAACTCTCGCTACGGTATTTACATGCGTTGAAACGGACAAGTTGGTGTAGTCTTCCACTGAATAAATATGGCAGTGTGTTAATAAATATGTTAATTCCTGTCTCACTTAACACATTATACTTAGCAATTTGCTGGGGGTTTTTTTCCGTGCAACCACATTCTGGTTTAATCTTGCACATGGAAGGCTAATCATGTACGTTTCATCTATTTTGTTTTTCAGACATTTTCGGCCATATTTCTCTCCTTTTATAAAGGCAATAGATTGTGATTTAGAAATTAACTCCATTTTCTCTTCTAAGAAGTCAAATATATTGATACGATGGTCAGTCTTGAGACAAATACTATTAAGCTTAGCATTTTATACGGGAATGATGTCTAGACTTCACTGTTCTACGATCGAAAATTAAATACAAGTACAAACCGCAGCCATAAATTTTCTGTCGGACAAGCACTAAAGTAATTAAATCTAGTATTAATTTAATTTCTTAAAGTCTTCCACGTAAATATATTCTAAAAACAGGATACGTGAACGTTATTGAATTCCTTACATGAAATCCAAATTAGCGAAACGTAAGATATGGTGAAATATATTCAATCAAAAGACATATGCAAGGAAACGACACCGATAGTCGATACATTGTAGTTTGCAAGTATCGCAGTAGCTTAAGTGCAGTGTATTGTGGTCAGTATATAAGATAATTGAAGACTTGCAAAATATCATGACTTATATCAAAAATGGTTAGGAGCAGGTTTTCTCTTTAAGTAGATTAGAGGCATACATGAAGGAGGTTGTGTTAAAATACACTGCACACGACTGAGCATTCGCCGCGCACACACACAGATCGTGAAATATATGAACATATAAATATATTATGTTATATATTTGTTTATATACATATATATATATATATATATATATATATATA
>NC_068987.1:100010833-100011387 GCF_001194135.2 Octopus bimaculoides
TATATATATGTATATATATATATATACATGTGTGTGTGTGTCTGTGTGTGTGTTTGTGTGCGTGTGTGTGTATGTATATATACATATATATGTATATGTTTCCTCTCTTCTCTTTTCCTTTCGTTGCTCACCTATTCCTCTACTTCGTCCCTTTGCTTCTCCCTCTACCACTCTCCCTCTTCCCCTCGTTCTGACTCTTTACTACTACGTATCTCGCTTTACCCCTCTCGTTCTTCCTCTGTTACTACTACGTATCTCTTTTTTCCCCATCGTACTTCCTCTCTTTCTCTTTTCCTCTCGTTGCTCACCTATTCTTCTACTTCCTCCATTTGTTTTTCCCTCTGCCACTCTCTCTCTTCCCTTTACACCGGCATGGTCACATGCTTTCGGTCAATAATCCTTTTCTTCCTTGGCTGTCGCCGAGCTAACACGCGAACCACTTTGTCCCCACTTTCAAGTCCGTGCCTCACGGCGTTCATACACAAACAATTTTTCTCGTCTGGCCGTAAAGCATTTTCTGTTTGTCTTCCTGTCTTGTTTTTTGTCCGCCACGA
>NC_068987.1:100012553-100014134 GCF_001194135.2 Octopus bimaculoides
TATATATATATATATATATATATATCTGATAGGTAGATAGATAAATAGTCAAACAGACTTGTAGACGGACATACAAATAGATAGATAGATGGATAGACAGATAGATAGATTGATAGGTATTATACCGGTGCTTACTCGCACACAAACATCAATACGTTAAAAGAAGCACTCATACGGTTCCATCTTGGACTATATTCGTTCAGTCACCAAATCAAATATATATCACCTCGCATAGATGCATAAATCTAGGTAAAATAATTCACTTGAGCACAAACATGAGATATATAAGAACGCTACTCACCACGAACAATACAAATATAAGTATGCAATTATAAAAAGAAACAGAAATGTTTATAACAAATATATGTCTTTAAAAGTATAATTCGTAAATTTATAAACAATTCTAAAATCTATAAAATATTGAATTTATACCAATTCCTAAATACTCCAAACTTCTTTTTCCTCGAATATTAAATCTTAATATAAACATGTATAAACCTATATCAGTATTTTTCAAATATATAAAATATACATGAAATATGTAAAACTGACTTACAAAACAATAAATCATGCAATATATAATTTGACTCTTAAGAATTGTTTTAGATTTGGTTAGAGTTAAAGTAATTCTCGACAAAATTATAAAACTGTTATTAAATAATTTGTATGAATGTTGTAAACAGAAAGTATCTGAAAGTAGTCATTTACACACACAGACACACACACACACACACACACACACACAAACACACACACGCACACACACACACATACACACACACATACATACATATATATATATATATATAAGGTTTAGATTTAGATTCAAGATTGAATATGGTACTTATGTGTAGGCACCCGAATATCGTATGGTATGGTATTATACAAAAACCATTCCAAAAGGATAGGTGATCAAAAACTAAAAAAAATAAGCAACACGGATTTCAAAGATGATTGCAGTACGCACGTTTCATGCTACTCCATTTAGTTAAGTAATACGAGCATTACATTAAATGCAATATGAAGAGCAATCTTCAGCTGCACGAAAATGCAGAAAATTACAGTAGAATAGACATATTGTAATTGTGGCAACATTTCAAATCCAAGTGGGAGAAAGAATACATAAAAATCCAAGTGGGAGGAAGAATCCATAAATCCATCTTGACATAGCCGAGTCTATCAGGCTAGTAATTGATTTTAGACAAAAGTTCTAACTGTCTCTGATTTTATTGTCTCTTATCTAGCGGTGATAGCATAAATGATTTTTGTATAAAATAATTACATCTCATTTTATTTATTTTATTAACATACCTCTTATTGTGAAAATATTGGTTAAACTAATATTGTTATCTGTACAACTATACTGTTACTCTATTCAGACTAAAAGAAAAAAACCTATTTGACCCATATACCTAGGGTTTTAATTCCTCAACATGTTGATAGTAGTAAAATGACCTGGTACCACCCTGACCAGGGAAACCTTTATAATCTAATACATTTATAGCCTTGTCCATGCATACTGTTTACACCTTCCCTTTCCTTAGAAGTAATTGTCCCTTATGCTATCACCACTAGATAAGA
>NC_068987.1:100019020-100019657 GCF_001194135.2 Octopus bimaculoides
ATATATAAGTGTGTGTGTGTGTGTGTTAAATAAAATGAGACAACAAAGCTTAGGATGTGTGAAATTTAGAGGACATTTATAAAAAGGATGGTAGTCTTAGAAATGTTTCTGGGATATTAGGGATATCCCTTTATCCGAGACAATATAAAAGAAAGTTAGCTAGAGGGAAGTAGTAGTGTTCAGTATTAGGAGTTTGGGGAAAAGGATGGACTCTAGTATATCCCTCTAGTTAACTTTTTATATCATCTCTAATGAAAGGATATCCCTAATATCCCAGAAAGAGCTGTAAGACTACCTTTCTCTTTATAAAATATATTATTCCACACAGTCTTGTCTTGTCGCATTTTAGACTCCTCACTCGTATCATTGTAGAACCGACAGTCTAACTACGGTCCTTCCGTAGCCCTTATATAGCCTTACATACCATCGTGGGTTTTCTGGATGGCAATATCTCTCATATATATACATGAACATAATAAGAATATACATGTCTGAGTGCGTGCGTGTGTTCAAAATGTGTGTGTATGTATACACACACATTTTAAACACATGCACGCACACACACACACACACACACACACACATATATATATACATATATGCATACCCACAATATACATACATATATATATATATA
>NC_068987.1:100020161-100021127 GCF_001194135.2 Octopus bimaculoides
ATATATATATATATATATATATACGTATATATATCACATATGCTCAAAATGCGCGTTTGTGTGTATATGGACATATAAACGTCTCTCTCAAGTGAGAGAATGAGATGTACAGGAACTATATTAGGCTTCTTTTGTTAAAATCATATATGTCCCCATTCAGAGGATTTATGTTTGCCATAGTCGCATCGTTGGGATTTGGATATTATTTACTCTATCAGCGTTTTTTGGGAACCATGTACTGAAGGTGGCCGTCATTTGAAAGTTATGTGAAAGAGATTTCACAAAACCGTTAGCACATGTGTAACACTCGACGTTCTTTCTTCTGATATGCTTTATGATTTGTTGTATAACACTGGAATTAGCTTTTAAATAACAAGGAAAGGACTGCAGAAAAACCAACCGCCTAATCGGCAAAGAAGTTTATGATATGTATATCATTGATATAGATGATATATCAATTCTGACTTAAGAATATTTGATGCGAGGATTCCAGTGAACTTGATTTTGACTAGAGATGGAGAACTATTTGCCATGTGGAATAATCATTGACACATTTCCATTGGTATCTTGTTTCCCAAAGGATACGCTACGTCTAACCTTTTTCCACGTCATTTCGTATTTACTGATATCAAATATATATATATATATATATATAGATAGATAAATTAATTTCGTTATTTATGTACAGTTAAAAATATAGATCCATAGAAAGGTAAACGGTGTGATAGATAGATAGATAATGATAGACAGACTAGCAGCTAGATAGAGAAAGAGAGATAGAGGGAGGGGAGACAGAGAATGAAAATACAAACACATGTTCACAGAAAAAAAGGATCAAAAATATTAGAAAATGGATTGTATAGGAACGTAGAATATCCTGTGGGAATACACTGAAATGTTGATACATGCACGTAATATATGTAAATGTATATTTGCTTATTTATACGAACATTTGTATGTGTATAT
>NC_068987.1:100021249-100025292 GCF_001194135.2 Octopus bimaculoides
TATATATATATATATATATATATATATATATATATGTGTGTGTGTGTGTGTGTGTGTGTGTGTACATATAGCCATACACTTATATGCAAGTATGTATATATGTATTTTTGTATGTATGTATGTATGTATGTATGTATGCATTTATGCTGCTCACATTTATACTTTGAAGCATTTCCTGTAAACATCTTGTTTAACAAAACAGAAAAAACAGTATAAAACAAGAAATAAAACATATATACTAAAATTTCATTTCCAGATGTGAAAAGATCGGTGTCTTGCAAGGTTAGCAGTTCATACCTTTCATACGCATACAAACTGTAAGCACGTACCACAATAATGAAAGTAACATTTTCATATAGATAAACACGTAGTTTTACGAGAAACCGGCATATACATATGTGTGTGTTTGTGTGTATGTGTGCATATATATATATATGTA
The DNA here is from genome assembly GCF_001194135.2 of Octopus bimaculoides. Taxonomy (NCBI): domain Eukaryota; kingdom Metazoa; phylum Mollusca; class Cephalopoda; order Octopoda; family Octopodidae; genus Octopus; species Octopus bimaculoides. The sequence continues at coordinate 100,021,689 of NC_068987.1, forward strand.
TATATGTGTGTATTTGTGTGTGTGTGCTTGTTTGTCTATGTGCGTGCTTGTGTTTGTGTGTATGGGTGTTTTTGTGTATGGGTATGTGTTTGCGCGTGTGTCTCCGTGCATGCTCTTCTATGGCCTCGTATGTTCTCGAAGTTTGTTTGATGAAAATAAATATATTTACAGATAGGTAACATCTGAAATATTTGCTTTAAATTGTAAGAACGTCTGTACACACGTGTCAGAAATACTCAAAATACTAATACACATAAACATACATATATATACATTTCAAGCTATAGATATGAATACATACATATATACATACACATATACATAAATACGTACACACATACGTACATACAGAAAGACATACGCATAAATACACATCCATCCATACATACATACAACTACACGGTGTTTCATTGATTTATTTCAAAATCATTTCCAAATTTGCATTGTTTCAACATTCAGGAAGCATTTTCTTGTAGAAACAACATGGCCCTAAACGAAAATAATTTATCATCATCGATCTAATACATGTGATAATAGTGATATTTGTTTAAGAGTATTTCAATCTTTAAGAATTAAAATGCCTGAGAAATATTCCATATATGTCCTACATCGATGTCTAATAAATTTGCACGATCAGTTTGAGGACGTTTGGCCGATGATTTTCTCCGTGTCCTTTTTTATATTTGCTAATTTCTGTATGAAACTATGCAGCTCTATTTCACTGATTTAGAATCATGTGTCTCATCGATCGTGAAAGAAATATTGATATTATCCTCAGGCAGCCACTGATCTATCGATTCCACTTATATATATGATATATTTTTTTCTTCTTTTTCTTTTTGGACATGTACGAGAAATAACCAGATGTGTCTCTACTAAATTAATAACAGTTTATCATGATAGCGCGTTCGCTGCTTCTGGCATATCTAAAACTCACATGGCCTTGGAAGGTACAGAATCACTCTATTTTCTTGAAAGCCATACATGTTTAATTCTATATGATCTCTCTTAGTAAAATTACAGATGAGCATGAAGAAATGACATTTCCAGTCGCAGAAAGTATAGCGTATTGTTTATATGTAAAGCGATTCACAAATTGAATTTCAATTCAAAATAACTTTTGGGGATTAGAAGATGCGTTGGCAGAGAGTATAGATTTGTATATGAATATCACTTTTGCTACTTCTGGGTAAATTTTTATATAATCTGTTTACGGACAGTACACTCTACAATAAATAGTTCAAATGCATTTTCTTTTAACGTATGACCCTTATGACGTGTTCTTAACTGCCAGTTGAAAGCCAATTTCTTTAAAAAATGGAAAGAGATTAGCATGGTGTTATGACGAGGCTTTATAAGTAAAGTTTAAACACAGCTAGAATTTTGATATCGCGTACAATTCTTAAACTTTCTGCTGCTAGAATTTTCCTCTGAAATTCACCTCCGTTGCAATGCATGTTTTCATTGCATAAGATGTAGTGTTGATAATGATAAACTCACTATATCGTCCAGGGAACTACTAGAAATAACTGTAAAATATTCACTACATGAAACCATACTAACCTGGAAAAAGGGAAGGCACATTAGATAATATATACCATGGATCTGAGAAGATGAGACAATGCCGATTTGAATGCTTGTTTTTTTTCCTATATGTTATTGGTTACAGCTGACCTGAAGAAGCAATCATAATATTTATTATTCGTTCTAAATGTTGACACAAGGCAGGCAATTTTGGGGGATAGTGTGAGTCTATTATGTTGACTCAAGTACTTGAGTGATACTTTATTTCATCGACCGCAGAAGGTCAAAGGCAAAATTCACCTCTGTGGAACTAGAATTCTTTACATAAAGAACCTGAAGAAATGCCGTTAACCATGTTGCCCGGCGTGCTATATATTCTGCCAGATCACCACGTCGCAGGTAAATATTAAATATCAGTTTAAAATTTTTGCACAAGACCAGCAATTTCAAGGGAAGGAGAAAGTCCTTCAGATCGACCCCAATGTTCAATTGGTACTTATTTTATAAAGCCCTCAAAAAAGGAATTGCAAAGTCGATATTTGCGGCATTTTTACTCAGAACCTAAGGAACGAAAGGCCACGAAGCATTAAGCGATATGTGCAAACGATTCTGCTAGCTTATCGCCTTGTATGAGAATATCCAATATTGGTTTCAGATTATGGCTCAAAATCAGCAATCTCAGTGGATCGATTAAATCGGTTACATCGAACATCGACTCTAGTGCTTGGACGGTACTTATTCTATTGACTTCGAAATAATGAAATGATAAGTGGAACCCGGCAAACATTGATGGACGAAATGCCGCTAGTATTTTGCCCGGCGTGCTAACAATTCTAGCAGCGCAACCCATTGAATATATTTAACGTAATTGTTTCTACTATCCTAAATATATTGCCGATATATAGTAATATAGCTAAATATATTTTGTGCATCTCCTTCTGCACCACACTCAGATCATACTAAACTTCATCTCTTGAGTATTTCACACATATCTCCGTTTTTTTATTAACTTCCTGTAATCTGTTATCGTTTTAGATTGTGGTCCGAGCTATTGGAATATCGCCATACGTTAATGTGATGACCCTTTGACAAGTTACGATGATCTCTTGGTGAGAAGACATCCATATTCTGATCAACACTATTCACTAAATCATATTTCTGCAGTGATTGAGGATCCGAAACATAATTCAATTGAAGTGGCCGTATGTCACAGTTAGAAAGCATCAGAGTTTATATCCTCTTTCAAACAAAGCAAGGAAATATTGCAAAAATATCAATCATATATTTGGCCAGTTAGCAAGATTTGAAGGAAATGATGAAGATGTAAAGTCACATAAGTAATGCTGTTGCAACTTCGTGGGTTCGTTGAATAGAAAATCACAAGAATCTTTGAAGACATCATTCGTTGTGAAAAAGAATATAAGTTCGTAATGCAGCTGCGGCAGAGACAATTAGTGTCACGGGATTACACATTTACTTAAATATGACGTGATAATTATGAAAGCAAAACTAGAACGCAACGGATTTATAGATTTTCAAATATTGGAAGTGAATTCGAAAATGGAATTGGCAAAGATACTTCGGCTATGTCAGATTTCATTTCCTGAATGTGTTCATATCACCCCCATTTATAAATATGAAAATTGTATCACCTGTTGCTGACATTATTTGAACTGAAACTGTGAATGCTACAGTAAAATATGCATTTGCTTGATAAAAATGCCGTATTCTTTAAGCTCACACATAGAAAATGGGGTTTAAGAGGGATTAGAATAAGTTAGAGAGAGAGAGAGATTAGTCATATATAAACGGAAACTTCACACATTTTGGATGATATATCACAGAAGTTCAATACGCTTGAACTTAAATAAATGGCAGATCGATCTCGTACACAAACAAAATCCCATATATGAATATATTCAAACATAGATGCAAACTTACATACATACATGCATACATACATACATACACACACACACACACACATATATATATATATATATGTATACACACACATACACACACCCACACACACACACATACACACACACACACACACACACACATATATATATATATA
>NC_068987.1:100025759-100027698 GCF_001194135.2 Octopus bimaculoides
TTCTTCTTCTTCTTCTTCTTCTTCTTCGTCTTCTTCTTCTTCTTCTTCTTCTTCTTCTTCTTCTTCTTCTCCTCTTCTTCTTCTTCTTCTTCTTCTTCTTCCTTCTTCCTCTCCTTCTTCTTCTTCTTCCTCTCCTTCTTCTTCTTCTTCTTCTTCTTCTTCTTCTTCCTTCTTCCTCCTCCTCTTCTTCTTCTCCTTTTCATATAGACGTCCGAACCTCGACTCACTAGTCGTTGACAATTTTGGCTTTTTTACAATATGTTGGCGTGTGTGTGTGTCTGTGTGTGTGTGTGTATGTATGTGTGTGTGTGTGTTTTCTTTTTTTTGATTTGCTAACGCTCTCTAACAAGATGTTGTCAACAGTTACAAACGACAAGCGGCGCCAATTCGTAAAATACACGTTACGACAGAGAGAATGAATAAAGAACTGATATGTTTTTAAAATAATAGAAAATAATTAGGGTGATAGACAAAACACTGTAATAATGAAAATTGCCACAACTTCTATAAAAACCTAAATAGGATAGGAAAAAACGAAAGTTCAGAAATTATGAAGCGAAAAGATAATATTCATAACAATTCTGTAAGACGTTCCTCCAATGTATGAATATTAAGCTCCAGAAAACTTACTCTAAGAAGAATTACCATGAAAAACATAGCCTACGAAAAGCAACACAAGAAATAATAATAGCAAAATGATAATAAAACACGAATAAAAATGATTTGAATATATATGCTGTTACTTATAATAGCAATATAAAATAAGTAACGATATAAATATCAGGATAGATGCGTAAAGGAACGAAGAATACGATAAACCATTAGTTAAGACCCATAACCCAAGAAATAAACATAAAGAAAGTAACCCTCAAAACGGGAAAAATACGCACAGCATTATTACAATGGAAACAGCGAAAGATCCTGAAAATAAAAGCTGAAATTTCGCCCATGAAAATAAAAGTCCATTGACAAAAATTTGTAGATAAAAAAGTGTAATATATAGGTCCGGCAGAATTACTACTATATAAACTCTACGGAATATTATATAAAAAGAAGGATAGCCAACCATGACACAATTTTAAAGACAAGAGAAAAGAAGCTAACAGTAGTTTCCTTAGATTAATTTGGGCAAGTAGGGAATATACGCTGAGCTGGGAGGTAAATAAGCTGGTCAAATGTTACAGCGCTGGGAGCAAAACGTGTGATCACTGCAAACAGGATATTTGCCAGATCATTGCATCCAAGCACAAATTATCGACACTAAAAGAGAATGAGGAAATTGTTGGCCACGAAACATTAAATATATACTTAATAAATTCAAATAAATAAAATGAAATAGACATTCCGCTAAGAAATAAATATGCGTCTAATAAATCCAAATAAATATAATTAAATAACAATTGCAGTGTAGAAGGTGTTTATATGTCATTTAAAAACACAAAACCATTAGATTCACTTCAGCATTAAAATTTAATTTGTCAAAATATTTTTGTCGCTTTGGAACCGCCACCTGTTCACTGACTAAGTGTCGTGCTGTATTTTGTTAGTGAACAGGTCGCGGTTTCAAAGAAACGAAAATATTTTGACAAATTAAATTTAAATGGCGAAGCGAATGTAACGGTTTTTGCCCGTATATAAATGGCTTATAAACACCGTCCACGCTGCATTTGTCTTTGTTTCGGTACAGGATCTCATATCAAGTAATTTGCTATGCAAGTACATCTTCGTAATAATTAGATATGTATTATGTGAATACATCAATATCTGGAGTTAACGATACTATAATGTTTATCAAATAAAATAATATATTTTGAAACACATAATATCAGCTGATATATCTAAATAAATAAATAACAATGATATAAAATAAATGAGGCTTAGAGAGCTTTTATTATTCATAAGGATTATATATATACATATATACATATATATATATATA
>NC_068987.1:100028456-100029517 GCF_001194135.2 Octopus bimaculoides
CACACACACACACACACACACACACACACACACACACACACACACACACACACACACGCACACATATACAAGCTGCTATTTAGTCTGTAATGAACTCTCCATCCATTAGGATGTAAATGAATATATGTCAATGTTATCCAAAATTCATAATGCAATTTTTAATTGTAGAAACGTGCGTAGTTGACATGAACCTGACTATTATATAAATAAATTGGTTACTGTGTTGACACTCTCCATTTTCTTCATATTATATTATGCACACACACACGTGGGTGTATGTGTGTGTGTGTGTGTGTGCGCGCGCACGCATGCATGTATTCGTGTCTTTGTGTTTCTGTGAAACAACAATTTTAACAAAAGGAGTTGGTTTCTCTACATCCCCAACCGATTGGAAAAACAGATTGGTTGGGAGTCGATTTGCTAAAATAAATAACTCCAGGTGTTACTCCAGCAGGGTCACAATGCAATGAATAAACAAGAATAATGCAAAAGGATATTCCTATTAATGTAAAGGAAAACAGCTCCGCATAGAAATCTTCATTGTACAAAGTTCGTAAAAGATTTCTCGAAAAATGAAAATTTATGTTCTGAATAGAGGAAAAAAAAAACAAGTTGAAAACTAAAGCTGAACTTTTTAAAACTGAAATAGGTTTACGCTCGAACTTTCTTATATATTGGTCAAGTAGAATGTAAAATAAAATAATACAAAAGTTACGACCTATATACATTTAAAACATATATACACATGGCTATATGGAGGGCAGCACTCAAAACTGGACGATGAAATCGTTTTTTCTATGTAGATGTAATGATAACATAAAATATATTATCCGGAAATTTGACAGCCGTGACGCAAGTATTGTTATATATATAACCTAGTGTCAGGGTTTAAGCATCAGACACATAAACATATACACCCAGTAAAAGAATGTATTGACACCCTAATACATATACGTACAGAAAGTTACAGACACACAGACACAAACACCCACCCACACACACACACACATATATCAGTAACACATATGTATGTATTTATACCTGTTTCTAAGTATATATAT
>NC_068987.1:100030235-100032136 GCF_001194135.2 Octopus bimaculoides
TATATATATATATATATATATATTAGATTCAATTTCAGCATGTTTCTCCAACTTACAGGGGATATCATCGATTTTTGCAACACATATTTCTGGGCATCCAAGCACGATTTTATAATGCATATACAGCTATACGAAGTGAACAAATAAGTGTTTTGACACGAAATTTCTGTATTTGGATATGTATATGTTAATTTTCAATTATGAATGTCTATATTTTACAGTTTTCTTGTGGGATTCAAATAAAAATCTCAATATATTTGCAAATATTTGCAGACAGTTCATCTACGAAAGCATGACAGGATTTCATGGTAGTAGATTTAGCTATGCTATATGCATAAAATCGCTCGCATATAAGCAAATACTCACACAAATGTAGACACATACACCCATACATAGTTACACACACACACACACACTCTCACGCAAACATACATTCCTGCACACGCACATCACACTGACACTCGCACACTCATACGCAAGCACCCACACACAAAGGCAAGTACACACAGAAACACGCATACATATATATGTATTTACATATACCTATGGCTATTCAAACATATAGGTATATGTTTTTTTTAGAAATCTATGTAAATTAGCACACACACACGCACACATTCATGAATTCCAAGTTTATTGTCTCTTCATATTCAGGCGCTGTTTTCATTTTTCAATAATTATTTTCTGTTTATTTACCCTTTGTTGAATAGAAATTGTTTCCTTTCATAGGTAGTACAGGTGCAATGGCCCAGTGGTTAGGGCAGCGGACTCGCGATCATAGGATCGCGGTTTCGATTCCCAAACCGGGCGTTGTGAGTGTTTATTGAGCGAAAACACCTAAAGCTCCACGAGGCTCAGGCAGGGGATGGTGGCGAACCCTGCTGTACTCGTCCACCACAACTTTCTCTCACTCTTACTTCCTGTTTCTGTTGTGCCTGTAATTCAAAGGGTCAGCCTTGTCACACTGTGTTACGCTGTATATCACCGAGAACTACGTTAAGGGTACACGTGTCTGTGGAGTGCTCAGCCACTTGCACGTTAATCTCACGAGCAGGCTGTTCCGTTGATCGGATCAACTGGAACCCTCGACGTCGTAAGCGACGGAGTGCCAACAACAACACCAACCTTTCATAGGTAAATGGGGATGTCATTCATGTATAGCTACTGATTTCCCATTCATCTCTCTCTCCCTGTGTTCACTTAACAGGATTTGTCTATACCTTGGAAAACGGATTTGTTCCCAATGCAGTGTTCGTCTCCGACTGAGGAACATCCTAGCTGTATCCTCATCTTGTACAAATCATCTCATAAATTGGATTTTCGAAGGCACAGGTGAGATCGGTCGTAATTATGAATCTCTGTCCTTGTTTAATATAGAATTCCAAACGTTCGAGTAAGTTGGTCTATGTCCAACAGTTTGGGCGCCCACAACCTTTAATTTTTAGATCTCATGTTAGGTGTAATTTCACACATTTTAGTGATTTAGGTTGTTTTTAGATTTGATGTATCTGTGTGTTTCTAGAATGTGGTTCATATTAGGGTCCATAGTGCGCATAGGTAAATTTAGAATAATAGTGTTATATACATCATTGTTTCTAGGGTTGTGTGTCGAAATATAGATGAACAGGCGATGCGAGTTCAGCCCAGGTGTAGCAAAGGAGCGAAGAGAGAAGATTAATCCCTGTTCACGGCACAAATATGTGTCCTGATGGCCCCTTTGCAAGGACAATCACAGACAGGTATTGCAAAGAGTGACCGGTAGAGCGCAAATGGCGTGAAACTGGGGTATCATTGCCAAGTCGGATGTCTCGGAGGTGTTCCGCGAACCGGTCAGCTAAGCGGCGTCTCGTTTGCCCATATATCTGTGTATATATATATATGTACACACACACACACACACA
>NC_068987.1:100032146-100032749 GCF_001194135.2 Octopus bimaculoides
ATATATATATATATCCTTGGTAAAAGAAAAGCAGTTTATAAAAATAATTCATGTGTTTATAAATTTATTCATGTGTATATATATGTAAATGTGAGGGCGGTGGTGTCCGTGAATTGAATATGCGTGAGTGTTTCTGTCGAAGCGCTTATGACAGTTTGCAATTACATTAGTTAATCGTAAAACATACGTTGATCATTTGCATATTAACTTTAATCAACTTAACATGTCTATGCCTTCGATATTGCGAGACATCTCTCACGTATTTTACCAATTAGACGGTTGAAATATTGTGTTTCTCACATATCTACTCAGACATCTAAAGTTTCAAGTTTCTGTTTTGTTTATGAAGATGATTTGAAGATGTCAATTAAATGGATAGCGACCAAATAGGAATTCTCATTTTCAAAGCGATAAAATATTATCTAAAATTAAATATTAAATTTGCGCAAATTTTTGCCTTAAGCAAAAGACACTGGGGCGCATAACACACGTCCATATCTCATTAATTACTAATAAAACTGTATTCCACATCGAAACGTATATTCGCATATACCAATATATCTAAACGCGTGCATATATACAATTGCATAAACGTTATATATA
>NC_068987.1:100036118-100041120 GCF_001194135.2 Octopus bimaculoides
ATATATATATATATATATATATACATATAAACATACATATACGGAGACCACCCCCGAAATAAACAAAAGACGGAGACAGGTGTATTAGTATACCGCTCGGGAAGTGAAAAAGTATTTCGAGCCTAAGCTCTTCCACAGAAATAAACGTGGAAAGAGACAAGGAGAGAAAATAAGAATGCGCAGTGGCTACCGATCTATCATGGTGACTATATATATATATATATATATATCTATATATATATTATACATGTATATAGAATCGTTCCTAAAAATGACTAAGGGTCGAGTCCGAACCATCATTGCTAGAAATAAGTGCCTATCAGCTCTTACCTACGAGCAGAGCAGTTTCTCTTTTACAGAGCATTATCTATAGACTGACATGGGAGACAATCTTCCAACGGCTAGCAAAAGCACGATATCGGCCGGTCGATTGCGGATAGAATTTATTTTCATCGGTGACGATGCTTTAATGTCATGGGTTATGCTAACATGAAAATACATAAGTTTAAAATGGGGAGCACAAGTAATGTCTTTAACACGTTCTTTTACTACTACCATGCCGATGATTTCTCAGCAGCATTCACGGGAACTTAACATATAGAAATTATTTTGAACTGTATCATACGGTTCCGTTTTCCCGTGTCAACCTTGCTGCCACCTTCCAAAGCATCAGTAGATGTAACCACCTTTCTATAACTAGTTTTATGTTGTGTTAGTTTTTTTTTTTTTTCTCAATATTCCTCGTGGATTTCAAATATCACTTTGATTCTTCCTTAATATTCTCTCCCATGTCTATAGTAAGGCGTTTTGTGCTTCCGTTTGCCTTTTTTCAATTATTGCCCTGCAAATTTTCTTAGCTTCAATGTCAGCTACAAAGCATTTAATACATGAATATAGAAAGGAGCAAAAATATTTCCTTCACTTAATAGTCGGTGAAACGAGATTCTTGTGACGCAAGTTTCTCCTAAATGTAATCCTATCCCACATTGTGAGGACTTGGCATTGCTTATTGACAGATTATAGATTAGTTAATACTCGTACATACACACAGACACAAACATACGCGTACACGAACACACACACACACACGCATGCATACACACACATAATTTAATGACAGCAGCTATTGCTTCTACATTGTGTGGCCCTGTAGAAACTGCTTGTGGTATAACAATTACACAGCTATACGTGTTTATCATGATTATACTAGGGACGTACTTTTCGGATTTATTATGCGTACACAAGTTTTCTCGATGCATGTATCGCTGCATTCCAATCTATCCTCCCACTACTTATACTAACAAAGCTTCTGGTATTATCGTTGTCTTTAAGCATATTTATATTATGTAGTGTGGAATATTTAGAATGTTTAGGATTGTCTTGTAATAAAACATTATATATCTTGTATTAAGGTTTGTGCATTTGGATGTAATTCTCCTACGTTGGCATTGAGAGAAGTGTGCTGATTTGGACGCTTTGAACACATTTCGTCTTTCTGTTCTTGATGAAATCCTTCCATTTCAGTATTAGTGTTCATACAGTATACTCAACCGGTGTTATTATTCTCCATATTCTCATTAAAAAAACTGAACCAGTTACTATACGTTTTAGATTAAGGTGTAATGTTTAGAAAAGATATTGTTTACACCGACCTGAGTGGCAAATGTTTCATTAGATATCTTGTAGTTTTATTCATTGCTGTATTTTTTCTATTATCCAATCATAACATCTCTGAGTGATTCGAACTTGCTTATTTGCGCTCGTTTGCTTTATTAACGACATGCTTTATAAATGCTGTGAGAAATCTTTAATGAATGTGCATATTAACTTGAGGCAAGTTTTTATTTTATGATTGCGGACCATTTATATTGAGAGGTTATGATATCTGATTTTATAAGAACTTATATGAAAGTAGTGCAACTTAAGTAAGAACTTATATGAATGAACTTATATGAACTTATATATAAGTAAGAACGTATATGAAAGTAATGTAACTAGTTCGGTTGGTGTTATTTTCAGTTTCTTGAACCAAATATCCCAGGTGAACGATCCAAGGTGCATTCAGAATGGATGCATTCACTATGCCTAGTAAATGGTAGAAATAGAAGAGAGTTGTGAAAGCTCCAAATGTTTACTGTGCAAAGTTATACGGTGAAATGTCTTCGAGGTGAGAGTGAACAGGTGTGAAAACAGATGCCTAAGACATTTATTTCACTGATTTGTAAATTCTGGAAGAATCGTCCATTTATAACTCTTCGGTTTGTTGCCAGATGGTTTGCTGGTGAACGATTTATGTTAGCTATTAACGAAGTATAGAGCATGGTATGTTATATAACGTTAATAACGGGAATTGAAGTAAAAATTTGTCCTTTCTTGTTTGGCATTCAAAATAGTGAATTATGCTTTAAACTTGTAACGGAAGTAGTAGTCATCGTTACTGTTAGTTTTTCTGTTATTCAGTTTGGTGTTGGTTCCTGCAGGCGATGTACTTGTGGAATACTTATATATAATCTGCAAAATGATTCTTGGGGAATGTAGCATTAGTGTCTACTTGTTGAAAACGTGATCTGCAGCGGGGAGTGCATCGGTTACTAATAGCAATTTTTTGATTTTCCGATATACTTGTGTGGACTGGAGTATGTTTGAGTGTGATACTAATTTTCTTGCGTCTTTTTTTTTGGTATTATTAATGATAGTAGTATTCTTTTTACCGAGCTTCACCATATGAATATCCTGTTTGATAATATATTTGTTGATTTCTATATACGTGATTTATGGGAATTTTGTTTTGTACCGCAGGAATTTTGTGCTATGTTTACGAGGTATATTTACGCCTTGCAAATACTAGAAAATTTAAAGGTATACCGTATTCATATGCGACGCCGAAAACCGAGATGATGGAGACTTGTTCCTGTTTGTTGTAACTCTATTGATATATCGTATTAAATGTAATGCGTTTATATGACGATTTGGTAATCGATGTTCTTTGATATTTTATGTCTGACTACTATACACCGAGATTTGAAAGTCCGTTTCGTACAGTATTATCGATTAGAGAAATTCATCACATATCATGTTTGATTGCATGTTTGCTTGAGGGTCATTGAGTGTCCAAATGTAATCAGTGAACCACCATTCAACATATGATCAACCACCATTGTGTTCTAATATATTCTCAATTATGATATCTAGTATTTTCATGTTTTTTTAAGAGTGTAACGCAAACGTTCGACCATGTTAGGCTGCTAATTATGGAAAGACGAGGGATCCCAATGAAACTGAATAGTTAATAGATCACGTGTATACGTATGAATACAAATGTGCATCAGTGTGTGTTTATGCGTGTGTGTGCGTGTGTGTGTGTGTGGATGTTTGTCTAAATGGGCTACAACTCTGTATAGGTAGCTGTCATATATTGAGATATATAGAGGGAATTGTGAGTGTATGATGATGTAAAAAACAACAAAATAACATGAAAATAAGAAAATTATATTTATTATTCCCCCAAATACTCTACAAGACGGATGATGTTTTATATGTAGAATTGTAGTTATCCATACATTATGCTTTATTATGTTATTTTCTACAATAAATTTTAGACGAATACTTCACATTGTAGTACATGTACAAATATTCGAAACTACCAAAATATATGCATAGCTACTCATGGATACCTGATCTTACAAACAAGTAAGAGATATTATGTAAAGGTTTTTTTAGTGATTACAGGTTTAACTTCTACAAATGCGTATCTTCATGCATAAATTACCAACGTAACTTATTGTCTCTGTCATTTTTCTGTTTTGTCTCATTTTCTATGCATGGCTAACTTCAGACGGAATTCATAAGACGAAAGAGAAGAAAAAAATCAAGTAGCATGATAGTCTACAATTCCACATCTGACATTACTATCACCCAGCTTTGCTGCAATTTTCTTGTTGATCTGTTTGTGTCTTATTTCCATCTTCTCTTTCTTTCTTGCAGAGTTTCATTTTATAAATAATTATTTGTCTAGCTTTCGTTTATAGTAGTGTTGTTGGTTTTCAGTTCTCACTTCCTTCCTGTAAGTTATTAATTTTTTTCCTGTTTAAACTTCCCATTTTCCCTATATTCTCTCGTTCTTCTTCAGGAAAATTATTCAATTGTATCCTGTAAATCTCATTTTCTTGTTGCTTTCTTCTACGAGTTTCATTTTCACTTTCTATGAGTGTCATAGAATTATTGCCTGTGACTGCTGTCCTCGCATCTGCTATAATCAGCAACTTGATACGCTCTGTATTCCCTCATATAAACTACTCGATTTGCATATTGTGCTGCTGCTATTTACAGATGCTGTTGTGTCATTACTTGAGAGATTGGAAAAGTGGGCTATGTAGTATGCAAGATTCTTAACCGACTTAGAGGGGAGAATAAATTAAACTTGCGTGTCCTTAGTCTATTCTGTGGTAGAAGATTACCTTTAAAGACGTGTTCGCGCAAATGTAAAGATGAAGAACTCTCTTATAAATGCTGTGATACACGGCAAATAAGTGATTCAAAAAGGAGTTTTATAACGAGTGTTATGCATGGTACAACAGCACATCATATGACGTTCTGTTTAAATACACAGGTGATAAATATTTTTATGTTGGGTTAAATTTTGCTGGCACATGCCAGTAATATCGGTCGATGGTGAAAGTCGTTTACATCCATACCATTACTTTACTAGTACTTATTTTATTGGGAGGGAAGTGAGGAAGAGAGAAGGCAACTTGGGCAGAATCAAGAATTATTTATATTTATACACAGGACATATTGTAAATGCGCATACAAATACATGAGTGCATGATAATAAGTAAATGGTTTAAACTTAAATATATGATACGTCTTAGAAAATTGCCTACAAAAAAGTAATGGCGGGTTATGGTAGAATAATTATCAGTGGGATAAGTGTATAGAGAAATACAAATAATTGTATATATATATATATATATACATACATGCATATATATATATATATATA
>NC_068987.1:100041522-100042853 GCF_001194135.2 Octopus bimaculoides
ATTGATCAAGATGGAAAGGATGACTTCCCTTTGCAAATACAGACAGGACCCACATGTGTGTCAATAGCCAGGTGGAGGAGATGTTCTCCTGGGGCTAAGAGCAACAGTAACATCCACCCTTAGGGGTCAGCCACATTTTAGTGGCAAATATACTTCACCTTGTCGTGCAGTTAATGTTAATACCTCGATCAGAGATTTAACATTGCTTGTTTTCACTTTTTCGAGATCAGTGAATAATTTCACTGGAAAAAAAGTTATATATATTTGCAAAGGAATATCTTTCGCATCGAAGGTCGGCGATTGTCGTACGCTGAGGAAGGGAAAATACTCAGAAACTCGAGTACGTGCGTATCGCAGATCAAGATGGGAAGGATGACTTCCCTTTGCAAATACAGCCAGGACAAAGATGTGTGTCAATAGCCAGCTGGAGGTGATGTTCTCCTGGGGCTAAAAGCAACAGTAACATCCACCCTTAGGGGACATCCACATTTAAGTGGCAAATATACTTCACCTTGTCGTTCAGTTACTGTTAATACCTTTTTTGCAGCTAATTTACCGGTTTGAGAACGTCATCATTTAAAATTCAAAATGTATTAATAAGGGTAGAAATTGATATTAATCAATTAAAACCAGTGGCCTAGCATATTAAAAAATTCCGAAGATTAAATTTATATTACATACAAGAATAAGAGGAATGACCAGCAAAAGTGGATTCCTATATGCTAGAAATAGATGCCGAATCATCTAACCACGAAAAATATGTTCTCAGTAAAAATTTAGCGACACAACAGACTGCAAAAGGGCAAGACAAATGAAAAAAATACTAAATAAAAAAAAAACCGATTAACCTACGTACAATGGTTTCACCTCTTAAAATTTACATAATTAAACATCTGCTGAATCATCAGCGTAGTCTGTCGATTTATAAAATATAATTCCAATTGACCTGGCAGAATCGTTAGCGCGCTGGACGAAATGTTTAGTGGTATTTTTCCCGTCGTGATGTTCTGAGTTCAAATTCCGTCGAGGTCGACTTTACTTTTAGCGGCGAACAGGTAGAATCTCATTAGCACGCCAGGCAAAATGCTCATCCGGTATTTAGTCCGACTTTACATTCTGAGTTCAAATTCCGCCGAAATCGACTTTACTTTTAATAGGCGCAGGAGTGGCTGTGTAGTAAGTAGCTTGCTTACCAACAACATGATTCCAGGTTCAGTCCCACTGCGTGGCACTTTGGGCAAGTGTCTTCTACTATAGCCTCGGGCCGACCAAAGCCTTATCAGTGGATTTGGTAGACGTAAACTGAAAGAAGCCCGTCGTATATATGTATA
>NC_068987.1:100042895-100043817 GCF_001194135.2 Octopus bimaculoides
TATATATAGATATATATATATATTTATATATATATATATATATATATTTAAGGAATGTAGAAAACGCATGTTATAATTGCATACTTTATTCCTACATATGTTTCAAAGGATTACAACCTATGTGATCCATAGGGATCTGTGATATTAAAATTGTAACCTTCTCATCAGGGGAAGCATGGGAATCATCTTAAACGTAAGACATTATGGCCGATTATGAAAACAATAGATGGATAAGGTTGTGACTTGATTCATTTGAAAAAAAACGTTAGAGAATTGGACGCTGCCGGATAGTGGGTTGGACATACAAAGGGGAGACACACTCCTCCTACCTGCACACCTTGCATTCAGGGACATGTTTCTGAATCTTTGCTCGTCATCAGCCCGAAGTAGCACGGCGAGCTAGCTGAAGAAATATGTCTAAGCTTTGTATGGATATATGCAACTACTTTATAGCGTCACTACTGCTTAAGTCTCACTGAGAGATTTAGAAATTCGTTATTTCTAATTTTCGTTACCAGTGAATAGTATTTCACTGAAATAGTATATCCATACAAAGCTTAGACATATTTCTTCAGCTAGCCCGCCGTGCTACTTCGGGCTGATGACGAGCAAAAGCTCAGAAGCATGTCATTGAATGCAGGCTGGGCTGGTTGAAGGAGTTTTCTTCCCTTTGTATGGGTAAGGGCACAGAAAGTGTGTCAAGGCCTAATAAGAAGCGGTCTGCCTTCCTAGGGCTAAACAGCAGTAGTATATTCCCTTATTGGGACTGTCACGTTAAGTTGACAGTATACAACTACTTTATCGCGTCACTACTGCTTAAGTTTCACTGAGAGATTTAGAAATCCGTTATTTCTAATTTATATATATATATATATCTATATACATAAATTGGTATGTATATTATATATATATATATATATAT
>NC_068987.1:100044739-100045536 GCF_001194135.2 Octopus bimaculoides
TATATATATGCACTCATGCGTCCGTGGTCATGCTGGAGCACCATCAGATCAGATTCCAGATCAGAAATTTTGAGCGAATGCAAACTGACTGAATAGCTGTATCGAAGATTTTCGATACATTCCGTTGGTTTTACATCAACTAATATCATAGCCTTACATTCAAATGTGATATATCTCTAACTATCATTATTTCCTTTCTTTTCCCATTTCTTTCTCTCTTCTGATTTTTGCATCCACCTGCCTCTCATTTTCTTTGTTTTCTAACGTGTATAGCCCTTGTATGCGCGCACACTCTAGAGATTGCTAGAAGACACATGGCTTCCGGTTACAACCTGCCTAGTAGCTCATAATTATATACTGTGTACTCTAATACATATATACATGTGTATATATAAATATGTGTGTAAGTGTGTGCGCGTGCATGCGTGCGCGTGTGTGCATTGATGAATGAGGTAAGGGCTTCTGAAATGTCGTATGTGCAACCAGTATCCTTTGTTGGTTATAATAGGCGAATTTATATACAAAACGTCGTAAAAATCCCTGCTGGCGATTATTTTTGTAAAAGATATATAACGATGACATTGAAAACTTAATTTTTAGCACTACTAACACAGTAGATCAACGAAATAAGATGTCCCCAAAATTTCTTTCACACACGCATATGTATTATTTTACTTGTGCTTGTTTTAGTCAATTGACTGCGGCCGTACTGTAGCAGCATCGTCTTTTAGGCGAACAAACTCAGACACTGATACACACACACACACACACACACACACACATATATATATATATAT
>NC_068987.1:100045832-100050747 GCF_001194135.2 Octopus bimaculoides
ATATATATATATATATATATATATATATATACGAAGACCACTAGTGAAATTTAAATTGACCCTGCTTGATAAATGTTTATCAAGGAACGTTATGTTGCAAGTAAAACATTTTAATTTAAAAGGATGTCAGTATGGTCCTAAGAACAGAGATCAGAAGCTATTACATTCTGCACATCGTTATTATAACTATTTCTGAGTCCAGCGGGACCATAGTAGACGTTGTATAATAATAATGAACGGGAAATAGAGAAAGAAAACAGAACGTTAAAGAAGAATTATCTCCACAAATATACCGTAGATAACCAAAGCCTGCACTGATGCCATGTATCCTTTTAAATGTTTTACTACAGTCTGTACACACACAAATAAACACGCAAACACACGTACACGCTCACACGCACCCACACACGCTCTCACACACACACATACACGCTCGCAGAAGTGTTTAACGTCGCATTGAACTAATCACGCACATACACTAAAATGTATACATATAAAAACACACCTATATACGTACGTACACATATGTACATATTTACCCATGCATACACATACACGTTCACACACATGCACGTACCAACACACAAAACACACGCATATACGCACACGCATATTTATTCCATAAACAAAATGCAATGTTGGTATCGGCTTTGAAACACAGTACGAAATCACGTAAGATTACAATGTGTGACATGACCGATATCATGCTCATTCTGTAACTCATGAATGAGGCACTTTCACATTAGTGCCTGAAATTAATGCTCTCTCAACATCCAAAGATTCTCAAATAGATACACAATCACAAACATGCGAACATATCCTTACACACGCTCATATACACATATTATATGCATTGTTGTTTGAGATGTATGATACATATATCTTTGCTATGTACATAATATATATATACACTATGATAACCTCTTCATATATGCAATGAGTGTGCATTGCAAAGCTATACATTAGGCTATCAACATCAGAAGCAACTGCACTTATTTCTATGCATATGAATCTGCTCTGAGGTCCAATTAGGAGAGTCTTCCTAAACTGTTTCGATATTTAAGAAAATGCTTGGCGGAATGCTTTAAGGTAATAGAGTGATTTTCACAAACTTCATTAACGTGTTCATTCAATTTTTAATGACTAGAAATGGGGAATCAAGAGAACATCCAGTGGATTAATGAATGATTAAAAAAAAACCTAACCCAAATCTCATCGATAATCATTAATTCAACGTTATTTCGTAATTTAAGAATACATCTCGAAGAGCAAAACAAAAAGCTTATAAGATCAAGGAGTGTAATATAAGACAGGAAGAGAAATATGTTGGCTATTAATCTTGAGGTTGATATGGTCAATTAAAGATTAGAGGAATCCAATATATTAGTGAATAATATTTTCCGCTAATTTCTAGGAATGAAGTGAAATAGTTTCAAAGATTTCCTTCCTTGCACTACAATGAGAGCGAACATATCCACACATCTGTATAAGAGGAGATGGTAGATAAAATGTAGACAAAAGTAGCAAATAAGATTACCTGGATAAAATGTTCGTATGGCATCCATGTATTTGTAGGTTTAATCACATTGAACTCAGTCTTCCGCCAGTAACACGTTATATTATCTGTTGTCTGACACCATGCGATTATAATTATCTTCTTGAAAATCGTACGAAATTTCGTTCAGTATACACACTCATATGCAAGATCACACACATACGCATACATGACCACATATATACGCATACGCAAGTGTAAGTGATTATAAGTGTGTGTGAGCATGTATATACAGATATAGATGCTTCTACATATGTGTATATGCACGTACGTATGTCTGACTATATGTATGTACGTATGTATGTATGTCTATATGTATGTATGCATGTACGTATAGATGCCTGCATATATGTCACAAAGCAAACATACAGCATGGATGCGTCCGAATAAAAGTTATCATTAGTATGATAGATAAATGTAAAGATAGAAACAGATACGGGGAGCGTTATACAGAATTCATAATAGAAAGCAACACAAACACCCGCAGCAAGCAGCTTTGTAGGAAATACGTTGACGAATACTTTCGATTCTGATATATAAGATATATAACAGCCGGGACGAGATCTACTTACGTGCACCAATGTATCAATCTTCCTGGCATTACTTTGCATCCCTTCCTTCCACGTGGTAGCGAACTCATTGAGCGTATTCTGAAGATCATTTTCTGACGAGTGAAGTAGCACAATGATGATTTTGAATACCAGCCGACAGATACTACAATATACGTTGCTACCGCAGTTCAACGCACACCACTATTTAACTAATAATAGGCGTATGGGCATATTGGAAAAGCCCAAATGTGTAACATTAATTTCTATCATCTCTTAGCATCATAAATGTATAATGGGCAAAAGCGTAATGCTACCGGAGAGAGTGCGTAACTTGGAAATTGAGGAGCTTCTCCACGTCTAACCGCTATTTGTACGGATTTTGTGACCATAACTCCCGTATTACAGACATGATTAGACTGTTACAGAAAATAATTACGAGATGTATTCATCAAGTCAAGTCAAAATGCAGCAACCTATGCGTAGACCGATGATGAGCTGGCTGGATAATATCAATAGCTTCTGCAGGACACGTCACTGAATGAAGAAGGTGCCTGTGAACTCAAACCTCCCAGAAATAGTGAGCGGGGGAAAAGGATGGATAGTTGGATTTATCTAAGCAAAATGATGACATGTTGATACAAAAATTGCAAGGCATGGACATATATCTCCAAATGTAAGTGTTACATTTCCTGTAAATGTTGGCAATAAGTCAAATGATAAGAAAATTATATCATTCAATATCACGGCATGTATTCCAACATAGAGAAATATACTTTACTAATTGAAATAAAAATTTATCGTGAAATCAAATCTACATATGGTTAATGTAAATGGATCAAAAGCAAAATTTTATCGCCATGTAAGTCCAACATATTTTGCATATTACTAGTGCATTCAACGTTATGCTTCATATATACTTATATATATTTATATATTTTGGGCAAAATGTATACATTCATTTAACCTAACTGTGCTGAGCTGTGAACTTAGTTGTCCAGATACATATGAAAGTAAATATTTTATTTAGATTTTTAAAATTATTTTAATGTCATGGTTATACATTTGGCAACTGACAATTCTATATTGCTGAGATAATTAACTATTGTCAAATAACCAAAATATATCATACTAAATGATAGTGCATGGTTTTAGATAACTATTGACTCATGTATGCATCATGTAAGTGCCCAATGAGTTTCGATTGAAATTTATGCCTTCCCTCTTATGATAAAATTTATTCAATGTTTGGTTAGATATTTTTTACCCATTCCAAAAATTCTTTGATATAATCTTAGATGGGAACTTTCGTGGGACAAAAAGGAGAAAGGCGTATATCATTTCTAACTTATTACTCACACTTGATCGACGTCTTCCGTTTTTTTCGATATTTTTAAACAATTGAGAATGGAAGTCAATATATAAAGAGTAGAAATGATATCCAATTAAATTCGAAAAGTTTGTGCAGATTTAGATAATAGAAGTCTTCGTTGTAAATAGATTTAATATTGAAATTTGTCAGATGGGTTTTATCCTGACGGTTTAGTGCATTCGCTTGCATTAAACCAATCTCCATGCCAGTTTATTGCAGTATTATTTTCCCAACAAACAAGAAAGCTATATACTGCCCGCATATTTATTATTTATACATTCAGAATTTTATGGACCCGAATAAACAAAATGAAATGCATTAACAACATCAAATGACGTTATTGTACTAATTTTAAGTTAATTTAAACAATGATGTTCTAGAGTCAAATTAACCTTGAATGACGCTGAATACCTTTGCAGACTTTCAACAGCTGTACATATCCTTATCGACGTGCCACAGTCTCTTCCATGTCAAATTATTCATCCGTCACGAAATTTACACTCCGAATTGCAAAATAAGTATTTCTTACTAAAGAATTATCCTTTTCTAGAATATCACAAATGGTAAACTTGTAGTTATAACATTATACTGTCTGAAATTTTGTAGCTATGAACAATCGACCTATTTATAGCTTTTGAAAATGCGAATGTCTTTCTATTATCAATTACATATTTTTCCCAAGATACTTAGAGAACGGGGAATGTTATTTCGTAATATCAGAATACAGTGTTACAACAGAACATAATTGAAATAAATTAGAAATCTTATTTGCAGTAAGGGAGCTGTTTAAATAATGTCTTCTAAATCTTTCATAATGAAATGGCAGATTTAACTATAGGTTACCGAAATCCATAGTTTGGGGGACCTATACGTCATCAATGAAGAATAATTATTAAGAGGGTCAGAGGTGGTTAAAAGGCAATAAGATGAAAGGGATCTTTTTTAAAACGGGGGCCACATTTTTCATTAACGAAACACTTTGAAACTTGGAACACTTGTAGGATATGTCATATAAAACATCTTTTTCTCTTAAAAAAACAAGAAATCCATAAATTATTCCATGTTAAAGTTGTCGTATTTCTGTAAGTTCAACCAATCATTGACGTCCATTCAGCCGATACACATTAAGTACCGACTACATAAACAAACGATTCTGAAACAATTAACCCTAACCCTAACCCTAACTCTAACCCTAACCCTAACCTTAGGGTTAGGGTTAGGGTTAGGTTTAGGGTTAGGGTTAGGGTTAGGGTTAAAGCAAATTTAAAATGAAAAAAAGCAAATAAAACGAAGAATCGTTTGTTTATGTAGTCGGCACTTAATGTATATCGGCTGAATGGACGTCAGTGATTGGTTGAAATTATCGAAATAAGACAATTTTTTACATGAAATAAATTCGAATACAAAAATATTTTTCGGTTCTATAACACAAAATAGAAA
>NC_068987.1:100051271-100053170 GCF_001194135.2 Octopus bimaculoides
TATATATATATATACATATATGCATGTATATATATATATATAGGCACAGGCGTGACTGTGGGGTAGGTATCTTGCTTCCCAAACACATTATTCGTAGCATCATGAGCAAGTGGTTTCTAGTATATCCTCGGGCCGAACAAAGCCTTGTAACTGGATTTCATAGACGGAAACTAAAAGAAGCCCATCGTATATATGTATGTATATATATATGTGTGGGCATATGTTTGTTTGTCTGTGTTTGTCTTCTCACCATCGCTTAACAACCGACGTTGGTGTTCTTTCGTCCCCATAACTGTACGCAACTGTTTGATGCGATATTCTGAAAAATAAATATTCATGTCTAATTTGCTATATCTTTTTGAGTTCAGAGAAAATTTTAGCGTTATGATCTTGGATTAAATTAAGTATCTGTGGGAGTAGACCGTTTTTGCTTCACTCATTACTCATTAATTTCTAAGATATAGTAACTAATTTATAGCAGGTTATGATACATTTTATTCCTACTTGTTTTGTTGGCGCCAAAATGACGTAATGAAATATTATAAGTCATTTTGTTTGGGGATCTCCATCAATCCAGTACTCTTGTGATTCTATTAATAGACAATGTCTACTAAAACGGGTAAGGAGAAAGATAAGAGCGAGTGACAGTAAAGTGTTCTTGAGTAATTACTTCTCTTCTTTTCAAGCAGTGCTAAACTCGCTTCTGGTTTATATGACGCGTGTTTAATCAAAATAGATAACATCAGTTGGATTTACTACATTCGTTTAGGTGTATTTATTTTCGTAAAATTTTAGCTTCGATTCTCTGTAAAGCATTTCATATCATTAACAAAATGAAAAATCTATAATAGAATTGCGTCATACTCATGTGCGTTAGGGGTATGGAATACTTTTCTAATCATTCCTTCATCTATTCGCTGTAAAATACTCGCATAAGTACTTCCGCTTAAATAAGCCACAGCAGTTTATAAAATGAAATTCATCGATGTTTTAAATGCTCTATATTCTAATAATCGATAAAGTAGAAAGCTATGACTACAGCACACAGTTAGTAACCTTATTAAGAAAATGACAGCTTGTTTTGTTAGACATATTATTATTATTTTTTTTTTCATGAAATATAGTAGTTAATTTGTTTCTTTAACTTTCTTTCTATTGTTGAATATCTCAGATAGATGTTTAGCAAATGTTCAGTCTTTTCCACAAGTGAACTTATTTCAAGCGGAATACTTCATGCGAAAGAAAGAAACGAATGCAAAATCGAAAGTGAGTGACATTAACAAAATTAACTATACAAAACTAGTCTGTGGAATTGATGAGAATCAGAGGAAAATTTCCGATCAGTTAAAGATTTCCGCCATGATAGATTATTAAGAGGAGCAACGTAAAATATCATATAAATCTACTTGTAGACATGTTTGAATTGTTTTATTAAATATTTATTCTTTTTTCGTTTAAGTTATTATTCGTTGTTGATTTATATTTCATGGACATGTTGTTTAGATGAATGAATAATAAAGTACAGAAAAATAGGAATGTTCATATAAACGGAAGGTAAAAATAGAATAAGATAGAAAAATGCTTAAACACTTATAAGTATAAGATACAAAGTGTATGGGAGAGGGGGAAAGAAAGAAGGAAAGTAAAAGGAACAAGAGAGAAAATTAGGGTAGAGAACAAGTAATACGTATAATAATGGAGACAGAAGAAATTCATACGTACGCTAAATGTAGAAAGAAAATGCATGGTGATGTACAGAGCATGTTTCATAAATAGAAGATGGATACAATTATACAAAAAGAATTTGAGGAATTACGGAAGAGTGTGAATCTGTCTGAATGTCTATCTATCTATCTATCTATTTCTTTTTCTTTCCCTCTCTCTCTCTCTCTCTCTCTC
>NC_068987.1:100053185-100056490 GCF_001194135.2 Octopus bimaculoides
ATATATATATATATATATATAGCGAGTTTGATAGAAACAATAAGATAGATATAAAGATAGATATAAGATAGATATAAGATAGATATAAGATAGATATACACAGAGAAAGGGGAAGGGGAGAGAGGTATACATATACGTATATTTTTATTACTAGACAGACAAGATGTGTGGCTCCAAACGCGGAGAAAGCGATGGAAAATACGGATGGAATTCGGAGTTATACATATTAGGATATACGTGCCAATGGGCTGAAGATTCACCAATGTTTCTGTCTTATATATTAGTTTACATGAGCATAAGCGTAAGAATAATCTTTTCTGACTACCCACCTTAACTAATTTTTAAAAAGTCTGGTATCGTTCCAATGATTGACGGAACCTGATTTTAATAATATAACAATTTTGGCGTTAGTAACTATTACATTATAGATAAGACGTTTTTAATTATTTATATTTGCAATAAATTTTGATTACTTCAATTTTCAAACTTCAACAAATAACATCTCTGGTCATAATTTCTTTTCTTGTTTATTCAAGTAATATCGAACAGAATTTGAACTACAAAACATTATTAAATCACTCTCTTCATAAGACACAGACATCTTTACAAATTCTGTCGAATGTTTTGGCTACTTAAATTCATCTTTCAGTGGGGAAAAAAAGCCATATTTATGTATGTATTGTGATCTAAGAAGGATAGAAATTAGCACCACCGTTTCCTATCAATAACGAAACTTTCATAATATATATTCTACATTTCTAAGTTAGACGTTATATTTTTATTTACGTTTTCTCGTTATTCCTAATCAAATATTTACGCATCACTCAGTTTATTCGCTCGAATATATTCCAGGAATCCAAGGTATGTTTCTGTGCAGTAGCATTTAATTTTTACATTAATACCACAAGATTTCATGCAATTCTGGACCACAGCTCTGTAGTCAAAAGTGGACCAGATCCCCCTTATTTTTCACGTTATCCTTTGTGGTTAGGTAGTTTAGAGTGAAATTACATTTAACATCTTCACTTTGGTTGAGAATGACTTTGGATTTTCTAAGGTGTTCTATTTTTTATTATACCAGCAAGAATGTATTTGCTAGCAACTCAGTTGTTCCATATAATCATACATTTTAATGCAGATCATCATTGCTTGGCATATCCGTAGACATATTATCGTTAGTATATATTGTATTATTAAACCGTTATTATAGGGTACCCTTTTATCCATTGGGTGATAGTCAATATTTATTGTGCAATAAGATATGATGCATATTTCATCGCTGTTTATCAAGGATAGGCCCTATAATTATGAAAATATATAAAAAAAAATACAGAAAGCAAAGAAATGTGATGTATAAAAATTGCTTGGCTAATTGACAGAAATCCTACTTTATTTAGTGACTGACGATATTTATGTTTTATATCAGTGAATGCATTTCTCATAAATGAAATTGAGTGCAAAGGAAAGGATATACATTTCTGATAGAAGTCGTATCGCGCGGACACACACACACGCACGCACGCACACACACACACACACACACACACACACACACATACACACACACACACACACAGAGGCACGCACGCACACGCACAAACACACACACATACACAATTATGTATCTGTTTTTGAGAGTGTGAATGTGTTGTGTGCATGTGTGTTTATATGCGCGAGTGCCTGCATGCATGTATAAAGAGAAGCATGGACAGGTTTGCATGGTGGAAGTTTGTTTAGGAAATTTTAATCCTTAGTACTGATATCAACTAGAAGAGTTATTCAATGAGCATAAATTATGCGGTGTATTCTGCAGTGCGCCAAAAGTGAAAAGATTTACAGTGATCTATGAGAGGTTTCTTGTCACTTATCATTATTCCATTTATTCTATTTAGATATGATTTTCTCCCTAAAAGGTACAAATACGAGTTCCTTCTACATACATGTATTAATTGTAACTTCAGTAAATCGCAACGATGAGAAGCGTGAACAATATACATCGAAGAATGTATTTACAGGATTACAATTGACCAATATTGAACTTGAAAGTCTAATCTAATAATAACTAGTATATTCAGTGTTTATCCTCGAACAAGAAATACCATATTCGAGATATAGTTTTAAGAATGATTTTGCCGATTCAGCGACTAAGTAACAAAGAAGTTTGCATAAATGTTGTGAGTGTTGTATAAGAAATGATTAATCGGGAAGGTATCATAATATGAACATGAAACTGTCACAAATTCTTTAGATATGCAACCATATTCCGGAAGGAAAATATTGTAAGACATTGATTACGAACAAAAGTGGCAAGAAAGGTTCTAATCATCTCAAAAGGTATTTAAATCAAAAAGATGAAATGGTATTCTACAAGGAAGACGAGTTTTGGTTTTTATAATAATGTTGTGGCGAAGACTAAATTATATTATTCTACCTCTTTTCTCATATTATATATATATGTATATATATATATATATATATATATATACACGTACATCACGTGATAACGTAACCGACAAAGCTATCTGAAGTTCTTACACATCGCTGGTCACGATACGTTTTGCATTGTTTTACCGTTCAAGATCACAACAAACAACCCGGTCCGGGAATCGAACTCACTGCCTCATGATTGTGAGCCCGGCACTCTAATGCGACTTCATGTATATATTTATGTAAATATATTTTTTTACTTTAATTTAAATTTATTTCCCTTTTTTTAATTTTATTGTTTCATTGTAAATATGCAATTTATTTAATCAATATACATTATACTTTTGAACTTGCTTCATAGATATTGATCTGGATTTGACCTTTTCCTTGTACAAATTCGTATAGTCCGATGATATTGTTTACGTGATGTACAAATCCACTGGACTTAATTTGGTTTGTTTTTGGTGACATATCATGTTTATGTTTGAGAAAGAAAGTATCTGGTAGCTTTTGTTATATTGTACTTTCCGTGATTACAAGTACACATTTGTAATAATAAGCTGACGGATCCTGACATACAACCGTGCTGAATGATACTGCTCATGCCTCGAAATAATAGTGATTTACGTGTGACAGCTTATTGTGGCAATGAACATTTATTATCGTTGATTAGGAATTTTTGATATTTTAGCCTCGTTACTCACAGATCTCATTCACTCTTGTAAGGTGGAAAGTACTTGTATTGACGATTCATTAGTTGGGGTAGGCCTTCTTGCGTGGTTTCCTTCACTGATAATGTAATTAGCTAAGGCGTAAATATCAGTGTATAACTTCTGAAGGATGTATGGCATATACATACATATATATATATATATATA
>NC_068987.1:100056822-100059503 GCF_001194135.2 Octopus bimaculoides
ATATATATATAAATATATATATATATATATATATATGTATATAATGTACGTATATAAAGTAACATACGAATACACAGATACATTCAAATATACACACAATACAAACATATATGGCTAGTATGTGTGTTTCTGTGTGCTTGTGTGTGTGTGTATGTGTATGTGTGTTTATGTATGTGGGTTTGCTTGTGAGCGAGTATGTATACTAGCGTACTGGAATACACAATAACAAAATAATCAGTTATTCTGCCTCGAAATATATTTGCATCTGACCTCAAATCAGTGTTCGCGGCAAATATCTCCCAGAAAAAGCTCCTTTGTCAGTCAATATTTAATTTTGTATGTTGGAACAATTAATTAGTGAAATTAAAATGAAGCATTCAGCGCACCACCCTCTTTCATGATAAGAATGTTTGAACATCTGGATACAGATGTCTTCTTTACCACCATAAACCTGAAAATATACCTAAAAATCCAGCAATTGCAAGATTATAGTTAGTATACATATACACATCATATGCTCTCTCTCTCTCTCTCTCTCTCTCTCTCTCTCTCTCTCTCTCTCTCTCTCCCTTTCTCTCACAGACGTATGTGAAATGCATGTGTATTGAGAACCAGCTACACTAAAAAGCGTTAGGTTCATAGGATCTAAGTAAGTTAAAAACAAAATTTTCTCCTAGTTTATATTACTTTACAATCCGCTTCTACATATTGCTCTGGGTCTGTGTGTGTGTGTGTGTGTGAGTGTTTGTTTATGTGTGTGTGTGTGTGTGTGCATGTGTGTGTATGTGTGTGTGTGTGTGCGTGCGTGCGGACGTACCTGTGTGCACGCGCGCGTGTATGATTGTGTGGATGCGTGCGTATACAGAGCTAAATTCTTACACCAAATAAATTCTTCCTTTTTATTTATCTCACATTTGTTGAATTAACGTTTTCACTTATTATACAACAGAAAACGAGAGACCTTGTTTTCCAATGTATACCGGTTGTGTAATTGTACGAGTTGTTCCGATTTTGATTTTAATGGCCGGTTGTGAAGTTATTACTAACATACAAATCTTAGATATTCCCATTAACTAGGAAGACATTCGAATGAAATACTTTGACGTTTCTTTTTAACTGTCTACACTTTGATGTTTCGAATATCATTGTCATGTGTACATTTAATTTCCCCCACATGATGTGTAACTGTCAGCAGAACCGAAATGGTTATTAAGTATAATGGTAAAAGAAAGAAAAAAAGTCTTATTAAACAGGTCATCATGTAGTTTCTGTTTCTGAAACAAAAATTGTAGAACGGAAATCCCTAGACAAAAGGTTATGAAAAAAGTTTCAGTTAAAACTGTTTCTGTATGTATATGTTAACTAGAATATCATAGATGTCTAGTCAACGTATTTATTATCTTAGAAGATTATTCAGACACAACTCCATTGCTCTTGATGTATATGAGTAAAACAAATGCTATTATGGTATGTCTGTTATAATCAAGTCATTGATTCACACATGCACCAATAAAATTATTACAAGGAATAAACAACAGAGAATTTTAGGGAATTTTGTTATAATCTATCATAACGTCTGTCAAATGTTTATCAAAATTTCTGCTGTTAGTTATGATGTGTATAATGCTGCATATAATGAATGGGCTCATATATGTGGTATTATAAATGGCAAAATAGTAACGAGATGCACGTATTAACAGAAATAACAGTAATTAACATTCTCAACATTTCTAACGTTGAAAAAATAATAATTTTAAGTTATCTTATTAGCATATTCAGAAGTGGAATAAACGTTGCCGACAATGGAGAAGCGGATAACGTGACATCATATAAGTGGCTATATCATCCATATGTAACCTGGTTTCTGAATATGTGCGAATAACAGATGGAGTGAAACTAAACGAAATTAAGAGGATATACACTTGGGAAACAACACAAAATATTCTGATTTCGCTTCTAATTCAGTAAATGCTTTCTTAGTTATTCATTAGAATTCTGTTTCTCAAATGTACTTCTAATACTTTTGATTCTTGTAACGAAGTTCTGACATAGATGTAAAGTGCATAGTGCAGCGCAGGAAGACATATATTTAGACTGCAGTGATTAACAAAGTCCAATTAATTACATTTTCTCCAGCTGCTCATTTTATGTGTTCCGTATTATGTGCATAGGCTTATCCAAGATTCATATTAAGCATGAACAATGGAATAATTTCCAACACGCAACAATTTTTATAATATCTTTCATGAAAGTTGTTACTGTAGGTGATGAAATTAGAACAATTCGTCATATATTTGTCTTAACTGACTAGACAAAAATATATAAATGTTCCCCCGGCGTTATCGAGAAAAATAGAATTGAGATAATAAAAGATGAATTTTCTGATGTATCACTCTCGTCTAAAACATTTATTTGAAAAATATCGAATTAAACAAATGTACCAATATATGGAAACTAGACTCGTTATTAAGGGGAAGTAATGTTGAATTAATTACACAGAAAACACAAAGTATGCTTCAAATAAACATAATTAATAAACAGACAATAAAAAATAAGAAGGAAGGAACAACTAATTCGTAACATCGATCATACGTACTACGCTTTCCTTAATTTTAATGCATGAAACATACATCCGAAAAAACATGTGTGAGCATGCACGCATGCATATATATATATATATA
>NC_068987.1:100059728-100060979 GCF_001194135.2 Octopus bimaculoides
ATAGATATAGATAGATAGATAGTTATATGTGTGTGTATATATATATATATATATATGCATATATGTATACCATATCTCGCGCAGATTTGCTATGTAATGGAATATACGGGATGTTTTCCTGTACATGCAGCAAAAAAGGAAAAACAAATAGATAGACATATATCAATAGAATGTGCCTTTTTTGCCTGAATGTTGTTTGCCACGTAGAACATTTTTTCATCGATCTGGTATGTCATATTATTTCAGGAACATCAACGTAGTTCTTAATTTTGTAAAGATTTCCGTATTTCTTTCTCATCTTGTATTTGGATTTCTCTTTCGTGTTTTCGAGGATGACTTCTAAGTATAAAGTTTCTGTGTTTGATTCGCTAGTATTTTGTTTCTAAACGCTACCATTATTTTGAACAGTCCACACTTAGTTGTGTCGCTTGGTTTCATAAAATACCTCATCTACCTCTCCACCCATCTCGTCGGTTTACTCTTAGTGCCATGCTAGTAATTTCTCTGTAACTGTCGGATGATATGATTCTGCACAATGCGGGCCCTATAAGGTGCATCAATTGGCTGTGTCTATATATTTTAGTTAACGCCAAAACGTATGTAACAGTTGAAATAAAGAAGTAGGAAGTCAATGCTCATGTTCTTTTCTCTTATTACTGCTGTGCTCTTTGTATTACGTCATAGCCCATTCCCGAATATGGACGATCTGAGTGTACTAGCTACGGTGAAAATTTAACACAATCAGCATTACAGCCGAATACTGGATAGTTTAGTTGCTGCGCATCGATGACATCATTCACAAGCGCATGCGCACAAGCACACACACACACACATACACACACACAAGCTCACACACATACGCACGAACATGCATACACACATATCTACATGTATCTATCAATCTATCTATCTATCTATCTATCTATCTAGCTATCATGGACGGACGGTAGACACATCGGCTCCCATGTAAGTTGCATTTTTCACCTCTTAAAAGACCTATTTTGTTTTAAAATTTTGTATAAGTTGTGTATAACACAAAATACTTCGTGAACATATATTTTTCAAATCGGAAATAGCTCTATTTAGAGCCTTATTTCCAAAAATTCAAACATATCTTCCTCGTTCCTAGCCATATTCTTTAAAACGAATATGGCTAAGGTTTTCAACGAGGCCGACTTCCCGCTCCTAATGCCAGAGGCGAAAACACTTAATGCCGTTCCGCATGAACGCAGACAAGTGATGAAGAAGAGC
>NC_068987.1:100066990-100075494 GCF_001194135.2 Octopus bimaculoides
ATATATATATATATATATATAGTAAATCTATCATTCTCCATGATAGATCGCTAGCCACTACACATTCTTTATTTTCTGTCCTTGGTTCATTATGTGTCCCTTCCTATGAAAGAGCGTATGCTCAAAACGTTAGACTTTTTCACTTCCCGAGTGTTAAAGTAATACATCTATTTACTCTCTTCACCACCTGTCTTCGTTTTATTTTTTTTTGAATTCTCCTTATATGTACACACACACTGAGGTGTACACATCGTCACGCTGAATTATTTGAGGATTTGAGGTGAATGTATGATGTATGTATTTATTCAGGAAACAGTCATTGCATATTAAAAGTACTCATTCTCTTATTTTCTTTTACCTTTTCACACTGGTATAGCAGTCACTTTAGAATATTTCAGCTATTACTTATTACTGTAAATGCTACGTTATTGCTACCTATTTCTTTATTCCGTACATGTTCCTTGTTTAAGATACTAATGTGATATATTTCTATGTTTTTACTTCATACTCTTTTGTCTTTTTAGTTTCCTAATGCTCTTATAACTTCTAATTTATATGAAATTTATTAGCATTTATAATTAATGTGGCCGTGTGCAATGAGATTTAGGTCATTTTCTACTTTTAATCACATGACCATTTCTCTAAAGTATCTGTGTAGCATCTGCAGTCGTCTTCCTAGTTGTTTACATCATACATGTTACGTCTGAAGTAATCCACCTAAGAATACTTTTTATTCCTCTTCCATAACCTTTCTGACGGAATTAGATGCCATGTAATACGTTGCTTCAAGTTTTTCTCTCTAAAATATGTAAGACTTCGGAAAGCACATTGAAATGATCTTTGTAAATAAACATTTTGCTCCAACATTCTCTAATTGCAAAAATGTTTGCAATGTAATCATAATGGATTAAAGGCGACGCATTATTTCTACTACTTTGCTGAGTGTTAATATTACCTTGAGCATTAAAAACGTTTTTAGTCGTAAATGCAAACCATGTTCAGATATATATTTCTTCTCCTACAGAATTTGGTTATGACTTTATTTATAAGTAATTCTTCAATTTCTGCTTGTCTGAAACTCTGTAATATATGTTATAACCTTCTACAATCAAATTTGTTTACGTCCAGTCATATAAATGATAGTATTGTAGTTGAAATTGAAAGTAGACTTGGTATGGGTCTGTATTTTTGCAATTTTTTTTTCCTTCAGTTACGTTCTTATTGGTAGAAATACGGTTCACTGTTAAATATTATACATGCGGGTTTTGGAATCCAATCTAACTTAATGTTTTATGTTGTTTCTTTTTGTATCAACTTAAAATGTTTTGTGTTGTTATTGTCGCCCACGATAAAGTACTATGATATATATTGGCACAAACCTATCTGTGATGGTTTTCTTCACTATCCACATATTATGCGGGCTGTTTCTGACTCTCTCTCTCTCTCTCTCTCTCTCTCTCTCTCTCTCTCTCTCTCTCTCTCTCTCTCTCTCCCTGATGCTACATTGATTCTATTTTCTTTTACATAGTTCATGATTACATTGTTGTGAACTACTTGTTTTCTTCAAAGTCTGTGTGGCTTTCAATACGATTATTTGCTGTCTGAAAAGAACTTTACCTATGGCGTTTTATAGGTCTCCTTTTTTTCTTTTATTCTTTAATTTATATATCGTTATTTCAGCAAGATTCTTCACTATTACTTTTGTACTGTTGAATTACTAAACAGCAACGCATATTCTCTGCTTTTTGTCTTCTCACTATATTTGCCTGTATTAGTACATCTGAAGAACTATCCACTCTATTTTCTAAATAAAGTGGCTCGTTTTGCCTACATTATTTCTTTTAACCAGGTGGTCCGATTTCATTAAGTTTGTGCTTGCAAGATGTACGTCTTTTATGGTTACTGTTTTTATTGGTACTCAGGAAGCTGAATTGTTTTTAGTTATTCAGTCGCTACCGTTTTTATATTGCCATGTTTATGCTTTTCCTATTGAGAATACTTCATTTTTGTTTATAGATATGATTTTATAGGCGTTTATTCATTTGCTTTGATTGCTTTGCACATGTTATCTACATCTTCGTGATTTACTTCTTAAACTGTTTTTTCATTGATATGTTTTGTATGATTTTCTTATGCTTTCATTATATATCTTATCTTTTAAATCATATATTTCCAAATCTGATACAGTTTATGCTTTCGAAATATAGCTTCCTAAGATATTTTGTTTCTTGCCGTGCTAATTAACGCTTTACCTCTCTATTTTATACGTGTATTGTAGTCTATTTTGCATGTATGTATGCAACTGCGTATGTATGTATTTGTGTGACTGCAAAGTTTATATATGTAATGTTATCCCAGTCTAACCATGTATATATATGATGCCATTTTTCGCATTACTTTAGAAATAATACGCAGGCCTTATATTTTGTTTTTTTTTAAATTTCAGTTAACATCATTTTCACCGGGAACTGTTTCATCTTTATGCATTAGCTCAATGTACGTATTACATGTTTAATAGTGCATAACATAGTATCGTTTTTAAATGTATCCTTTTTGATTTATAGTGACAGAGAAGAGTATATATCCAGTGACGGCATATACAGTGTGTCTTTAATTCTTTCGTTCAGATATCCTAAAGTGTGTAATACTCCATTTCCGATATATTGAAAGACATACGTCAGGTCATGGATAATTATCATCTTTTATATATATATGTATATATATATATATATATATATATATATAATGTGTTGTTCTGTGAAGTTAATATCAACAGAAAATCTACTCCCTCTAGTGAGAGATATGTTATTTGAATTATACCTACACACAAACACACACACACACACACACACACACACAGATAAATCAGTAATCATAAAACGTCAGGATTGGTACCAATTGCAAGTATATTTGAGAATTGACCTTTCATTACTTTTGACATTCCTGTGTGTGATTAGAATATTTAGTTATTTAGATAACACTATTTGCACTGTTACACAGTTCCGATCTTGTTCAAAACGGGGGCACCAGTTTTCATTTATGTTTTATGTAGTGTTTTTGGTACCGAAAGACTTTCAAACTTCGTATACTTATCTATTTTGTGTTATAGAAAAAAAAAATTTGTATTCGGATTTATTTCATGTAAAAGATTGTCTTATTTCGATAATTTCAACCAATCACTGACAAGTATTCAGCTGTTTACAGTTACTCCTTTGGCACTTGAAGCGGTGTAAACCGTATTTAATCTCCATTACTTCTGACATTTTGTAGAGAGGCAACACACGACGTGTGTTCGTTTTCCCTAACCCTAACCATAATTGACTTGCTCCTTCCCTCAAAAACCGTGCCTTGTGCCTATAATAGAAAGGTTTATTAGCTACTGCCAATATGCTTCAGCCATTTTTTGACAAGGAAATAATAATTTTATCACCGCCGATAATCGTTTGTTTACGTAGTCAGCACTTAATTCTTACGGCTGAATGGACGTCAGTCATTGGTTGAAATTACAGAAATACGACAACTTTAACATGAAATAACTTGGGATGTACGTTTCTTTTTTTGTTGAGAAAACTAAGAGAAAAAGATGTTTTATATGACACATTCTACCATTGTCCCAAGTTTCAAAGTGTTTCATTAAGAAAATACTGGTGCCCCCGTTTTGAACAAGATCCCACGGTTCTTTACGATCTAACATGTACTCATTTTACTTAAACGATTCTAGGGCATATGAAGTAAAGTACCAGTTAAGCACTGTTGTAGATGAACTCAGGCCTTGTACCTCTGTTGAAGTTATTTCATATCGTGAATATTTTAGAACCAAAAGACGCCGAGTACATTGCTTAGCAGCATTTCCTTCGTCTTTCCGTTCTGGTATCAAATGCCACCGGGTTCATTATTTCGAGATCGATAAATTAAGTACCTCTTGAGCATTGGGGTCGATGATTTTAATCGATTTACCCAATACATCGAAATTCCTGTCTTTGTGCTAACATTTGAAACCAATATTTCAGAGCTAAAAGATAAACAACCTGTTTCTCAGATCTTCAAAAATACACTTCGGCATTGCGATTTACAAAAACAGCCACAATCGAACTCGCCAAGAAACCATCAAAGAAAATTGTGTCGTCGGTTTGAAATTCAATTTTCATCAACACAATTATTTTGAAAAATAAATCAACCATACAAAACCTGTTAACAGTTTAACTTGCGAAGAGCGACCTCGCTTGCCGCCCATGTGCTAATCCCACATCTAACGACATCCCTTTCAACCATAGTAATGCAGTTCTCGAAGGACAAACATTATCACGCTAAACTGCATAAAAAAAGAGTATATGGTAGAACTACTAAGCATTTTAAGAGATAATATCTATTCGTTCAATTAATATAGAATGGATATCTATAAAATAAACCAGTATTTCAGCTAGAATAATTACCCACCATCCAGTAATCCTCAATTACTTTTGCTGTTACGATCTTCGACTGCACGCGTAAGTTTCCAGCCGTTACTACTCAATCTTTAAAATCGTACACACACGTGATCTACTTACTTATACATAAACCTTCATTGAATGTAAATAAATTCTGCGTCATTGATATAAGAAGCTATCAGTCGAACACCTTTGAAACACCATGCTGTCTTGAACAATATCCATCTACAAAAAAATATTTGTTGAATTTCAACGAAATTATAACTCTAAAGATAATTTAACGGTCACAACACAGGAAAAAAAATTGAAATTAGACATACTTATATAGAAAATCACGACAGTGTTTAAAAGATGATAGCGTTGTAAAAACATTTTCTCCATAACTTTTTTAATCAATTTTTTTAATAAATTACCTTGAACCACCACTCTCACTAAAGCGCCACAAAGACGCGTTTGGAAAGGATATCCTCTTCACCACACCTGTTCTTGCTGTGCTAGTTACTGGCGGCTTTGCAATCTGCATAGTTTCTTGTTATTTTTGTTTTTCGGAATACAAAACCTTTGCATTATGGCTAAAACACTTACTTTGAATTTGGTGTTTTTGAACAGATATGGAGTCAAGTTTATCTCTTTATTTGCCCTTAAATATATGCACAATTGAGATGACTTCGATCGCAATGTATTACGTATATTTTATGTACGTTTTTTATTTCTGTTACGGATACGTAGGGGACATTTTCTTCCGAGGAGGAGAGGCCTCTTAAAGTCAGAAATCTCTCTCTCTCTCTCTGCTTCTCTCACTCTCTCTGCTTCTCTCACTCTCTGCCTCTGTGTCTTTCTCTCTCTCTCTCGCTCACCACCTATCTATCTATCTTCCTCTCTTCCCCACTGTTCCATTTCCTACTGAAACTGACAAGACCT
This sequence comes from Octopus bimaculoides, assembly GCF_001194135.2. Taxonomy (NCBI): domain Eukaryota; kingdom Metazoa; phylum Mollusca; class Cephalopoda; order Octopoda; family Octopodidae; genus Octopus; species Octopus bimaculoides. The sequence goes on from NC_068987.1 coordinate 100,072,339, forward strand.
CACGTGAAAACAAGTTGTAAACGAGATCTGTCTATGTACCTGTATACTAGAGGTCAATACTTCCAGCGAAAATCAAGGTATCCTAGGAAGAAGATGAACTACTACGTATACAAACCAAATCTAGCAAAATATTCCACAGAACTGCAGACTGCAATCAGTTTTAAATGACGCTAAAGAATAAAAGAAATTTAGTACCATTTGCTATTCACAGCCTTGAAAATATATTCGCAAAAAATTGGAATTCGTGAATGTGAACAAAGCACATGAATTATAAAACACTACGTAATTGATAGAGTAACTACTACGGTGTACAGTTGTGGCGAAAAGTATGAAACATGTTTTAAAAATTAAAATTATTATACCCAAATAAAATTCGAATCAAATATATACAATATATTTGGGCATTTAGTTTTAAAATTATAATTTTCAGACCTATGTTCTAAATTTTTCGCCACCACCGTATGAAGTTACCCGCAGGTATGGACAAGACAACTATACGGTATGAGGTCTTCCTAGAGTGTTGTTTGTGAGTCGGCCTTCACAGCAAACCTGTTTGTATGTTACTCCACTATCCCATCAGGTATGTAGACAAGTATTTACAGAACTAATTAGCATTCTGCGTATTATTGCTAGATATAGTCAAACTTACATCGGTAGCAGCATTCACATAATGATCTTTGAACAAAGGGCTCATTATACAAATGCTCCAAACCTTAAGAAAGGGGATATGGCTGAATATGGATATCATACTTACTAAAATCAGAAACTCAAAGAGTAAAGTAGTATCCTGATAGCAACAGTTATAATTGAGCTTTACTGGTTTCAGACACTAATTTTAGGATCTAGGAGCTCTGGATTGTGCAGACAACTACACTCCACATTATATAACATTTACTTCGTAACGTTAGCGTTCAAAAATAAATGCTTAGTTATTTGAATCTGTGCAGACAAAAATGTCCCCCGTTACTTTTACTATATTTTGCAATAGGAGCGGGCGTTTATATAACTCAGCGTCTTCCACAATACATGGAGTTAAATATATACATATATTCTTCTTTAGGTTTTCTATTGTGACTGTATTTGTGAAAACATTTATTTTGCTTTTTTTTTATTATTAGTTCAATGGTATTCACTCAGTACATGCTGGAGGACGTATATTGAAGACCTCTACTGAACAAGAGTGGCTTTGCGTCTGTATATGTATGGGCAGATGAGAGCAAGCTTTTTTGAGAAATTCTTGAATTTGCACAAGCATGTAATTCCCCTTTCGCCACGTCACCGATGTTTATCCCGAAGAGGTGTTGTTGAATAGGGCCTATACAGTCTACGCACTAGGCTCATCAGAAATGGTTATGCAGGAACACAAAATACCGGGTTAAATATCTGAAAGACATAACTCCGCCTATGATTGGTGCATATTTTATGAATCTCGATGGGCTGGAATCCAAATTTTACTTCTGATATTTTGCTATGTGTTATTGTTAGTAGCTGTAATATCTTCTTTGTTTTTGTTTTTGACAACTCTCTAGTTGTTTTTCAACTGATAACGAATTTGCATAGGGTTGCTCGTAGTCGGGATATGTAGTTTCCAATGAAAGTTTAAACTCAAAGCTCAAATTGTCTGAAGAGCCAGTGTGAAGCATTCTGATCTTTCTTCAAAAGATTCTCTCAAAATGTCAAATTGTGTTTTGTTGCCTTATATTTATCATCTATGGGTTTACAAATACATGAAAAGTGTATTGCTATAAGAAAAATATACACCATATAAAATATACATGAACATTCTCAATTTAATCAAAGATATTAATCTTCAAGGAAGCCGCTGCATATTCACAAACATATTGATGTAAAACACAAATAACTACCATTACAACAAATAGTCAAGTTTAAGATATAATTTCAGAGAAAATTCTAATATTATTAGATTGCTAATTTTTACATGTCTAACATCTATATATATAGAAGTTCGGTTAATAGTTTTTTAAAGAAATTGGTTGCATAAAAATATTAGATTCACACCTATAAGGCATTCTCAGAATTTGCGGCTCTTTGTTTCCTCGAGCAAGCCCCTATAATTCATGTTTATTTTTCCTGTCTGCAAAGCTGATAATAATTAATATGAAGACTTAGAGTAAAGTCAGATATTGTTAAGTTACCGAATCAATAGTACGACCAAAATGTTTTAGTCATGGAAACGAATAATTCCAGTAGAGGACATTTATATTATATTTTGATACCGTGTTTTAAACTGACTTGTAGCTTTTAGGGTATGATAATACAGTTAGTGAGTTTAATTTAATGGGAGCCTCCTCTCCTACAACATTGTCGCATTGAGCAGGCGTGGTGGTGGGTTATTAAGTTTGGTCCTCGACCACATGATTCCAAGTTCAGTCCTACTACGTGATACATGAGGCAAATATCTTCTACAATAACCCCAGGCAAACAAAATCCTTGTGTGACCTGATTTCATAGACATAGTCTTAAAGAATCTTGTCGTAGGTGTGTGTGTGTTTGCGCGCGCTTGTGTGTGTGCGTTTGTGTGTGTAGGGACTATTTGACAACTGGTGCTGGATTGTTCACGTACCTAAAAATTACTGTTTCGGCAAACGATATCGATAGAATAAGTAGCAGGTTTCAGAAAAGCAGAACAGAGAATTAGCGTCAATTTGTTTGATTAAAACATTGAATGTACTGCAGTAAGGTCGAGGTCCAATGAATAAAACCAGTAAAAGATTTTTAAAAAATAGTTAGTATTCCATAAAATAAATAACATAAACAAGAACTGCTTATCATGTTTATATATTTTATTTAGGACAATATACAGTCATTTTATTTAACATATATGGCGTTCGTTACACCAGGGAGTGTCAAGAATCAATCTTCCAGCACAGCAATGAACAGAATGACTGTTTGATATACAAACTGAGAATTAAGAAACAGATAAAGAGACAGTGAGTGAGTCAGAGTGAGAGAAGAAAAGAGAAAAATAAAGAGCGAGAGAAATAGAAAGGAGAAAATGAAGTAAAAATATAGGGAGGTCATCATTTAACCGCCTGTCAGGTATCGTTAAGGGAATCCATTAGTATTTTTCGATTTGACTTCAGTAATAATCTGAACATATATGCATGTACATCCACATATATATATATATATATG
>NC_068987.1:100075907-100083407 GCF_001194135.2 Octopus bimaculoides
ATATATATATATATATACATACGCACACACAGATGTGAGTGTGCATACGTATACATATTCTACATTTGTCAGTGTATGAATATACGCTCATGGCCTAGTGCATTCACAATCGCTACAGCGTGGGTTACACTCTCAGGTCGGGCGGTGCTTTTTTTTATTTACCAAAACACTTCATTTCACGTTGTTTTGTGGCTGGGAAAATGCTTTAACGTATGTATTCCGTCTCTTCAATTTCCGAGTTCGAATCCCACCTGCCTGAAGAAGTCAAGGAAACAACTACAGTATTATATCCCAAGACTAGGCAAGGTAGCCGAAATTCTAGTAATTTGTTTAATGGAGGCAGTGGATGGTATGGCCACCTCCAAGATCGTATAGGGAGTGCTGAAATAGGTTCACATGCACAGGATCTACGATAGATCAGACCACCGCTAGAAAAGACTAGTATGTATGTATATGTGTCCGTGTGTTTGTATATGTGTGGTTGTGTATGTATATGTGTGGGTGTGTATGTATATGTGTCCGTGTGTATGTATATCTGTGGTTGTGTATGTATATGTGTCCGTGTGTATGTATATGTGTGGGTGTGTATGTATATGTGTGAGTGTGTATGTATATGTGTGGGTGTGTATGTATATGTGTGGGTGTGTATGTATATGTGTGGGTGTGTATGTATATATGTTTGTGTGTATGCGGGTACGTGTGTCTATACAAACTCACATATAGGTATTTGGATATAGGTATTTCATAAATGTTTAGTTTTGGTTTACTCTCTGACTTTCTTTGCACTATATTTGGAAGAAAGGTTGTCCAAATACATCATCAACATTTTTCTAAATTTTCAGTCTCCAACAACAGACAATGAAATCTACGTTTACAGATTTTCAGAGTGAGTAATAGCGTAATTCATTAACAAAGGCATTGAATTGTACAGTCATTAAACAACACATAAAATATAGTAATCAAATTGCGTACTGTGTGTATACTTGATTTCCACACTGACATTGCGAAAGGCGTAAAATAGAAAACAAAAGGAAACGCAGAAAACGTTAAACTACATGATATGTTACTCACTCACTAACGTTAAGAGAATAACATTCTTGCTAACATCAGCTCGCAAACATGGAAGTTTCAATTATCATCACACTAAATGTTATGCACAAAGGTGTGAAATATATAAACATATATTCCATTGACGACATATGTATATCTAACGGTTAAATTTTAAATTATGTTCGTAATTTCTATTTATATAAAACACACTGCATTTCATAAAGAGGCAAATAGACAAAAATTCACTGCCGTGAGAAAATATAGCTGAATCAATTTAGAAATATTGATGATGAGTTTAGACAATCTACTAATCCAAAACAAACTGAAAAGCAAGGAAATGTGGAAATAAGTTTCATAATATATATATACCTATATGTGTAATGTATCTATGTTTACGTGTAAACATCACATATGTATGCAACTCTGTTTACGAATGCATGTATTCATCTGTGGAAAACAAATAGAATATTGGTAAGGAAGGTGGGTGGTAAAAATATAGTTATGCTATAATGTTTACTAGTTTGTAATACTAATCTGATTAATATTCATCACGAAGCTATATGTCAAGTGTTTATTGTTATTTCCTAATATTATTCGAAGTAAATGATACAGTTTATCTGTAATAAATATGATTGCTAACTTACATGTACATACAAAATTGCATACATACATACATATATACACACACGTAGATAGTTAGATAGATAGATAGATAGATAGATAGATAGATAGACAGGCAGACAGACAGACAGACAGACAGACAGACACGGTGTGCATTGTTTTGTGAATGCGTGTGTTTAATATTTTAATATTGTTAGACGTTTTATAAGTCGGCTGTAATTATCAAATAATATATGCATAGATATTGCATAAATTATGTATGTAACCTGTTTCCTCATAATTTACATTCAGTTGCAGTACAAGATCGAAATTCTTATCCCTGTAATAATTTATTTACATATACTTATGTGTCTGCGTCTAATTATTTGCTAATGTGTCTGCCAGTATGCGGTTATGAATAAAATGCACACACACACACACACACACACAGACACAAACACACACGCACACACACACACACACACACACACACACACACGTATTTGTGTGCATGCTTGCAAATATATATAGATATACTCGCATATATAATCTTCGTGTATTTGCATATGTTCTTCCTTTTCTTGATTATTTATGAATTTATGTATATCGTGTTTCTGCGAAACCTATATCGGTATTGAATACGCCAGGAATAAACAAGTAGTTTGGTTACCAAACACGCCTTGTTTTGGTTTTATTTACTCCCGATGATTAAACAACAGTTTTTTCATAGAAAAAAAATTACAAACATATTCGAATCTAAAATGGCAATAAACATGAAGTATTGTTTTCCTTTCTCTCCTTTATGACATGGTAAATACACAAACACAGACAATATCATAGTACAGAAATATCGCTTTACATAAAATCATGGCCAATGAAAATTCCTATTAACCATTTGGTAGAATTTTGTATTAAACGGCCTATAAAAATCTCTCAGTCGCTTTAATATTGTCGGATCTACAGTTGGATGAGGCCTTCCTTTCGTTTTACCCAAACAATGTGGGTGACCGCTTCCCTCAGCCTTTTTCACACAAGGGAAACCTTTTGTCTCGTTAAAGTAAAAATGTTTCTCAGAAATGATCCTTTTTAATCCAAGAAAATCTTGCACTAAGCTAAGTTCTTGCGCAGGATCAGATATCAATTGTTCACCACTTACAAAATGCATCTGAGATAGAGGAAAGTAATGAAGCCATCGCTCCAAGAATTTTGCGTAGACCCCGATCCGAATTATATTTCGACTTGTGTCGACAATTCTAGTTGAGGTATTAAGGAATGCTAGTTCTTCGAAGCGTTTCATCTGATTCATACGTTTTGAAGCAAGTTGCGTGTAATCAGAAATGGCTCTTGTGACTGGATCGCGAACGATTACAAGAATTTTCATCTCTTTGGACATGTTGAAGATCCTTTTTGGAACCTCTTTTGTTATAAAATAACTCGGTGTCTTTTCAATTGTCATCTGCCCATCTATAGTTGCCGGCATTTTCTTCCTGAAACAAAAGAAAGAAAAGAAACATAATTAATCATTCATTATGACTGAATGTATTAATAATTTATATAAGAAAATAGTATCAATTTCCTCGATTGCTAATAATTATGATTGATCATATACAAGATCTATCCTATACTTTTTCACATCTACTTGAAAGTTACTTTGAAGTTATTTTTAAGTTTTTCTTAACCTTTGTACACTCATGAAAGAAAAACAATCTTCAATGAAGATCTAAAACTGTTGTATATTTATGGGATGTGGAATTATGTACATTATTTACATTTGACGGATATTTGTCCTGATCTTGTTTGTTGTTAACACAACGTTTCGGCTGATATACCCTCCAGCCTTTATCAGTGTCTTGGGAAAATTTCGAACCTGGGTTCTCATTCCTAAGGTATTTTTTCGATGTCGTTGTTATTATTATTGTTATTATCATTATTATTATTATTATTATTATTATTATTATTATTATTATTATTATTATTATTATTAGTAGTAGTAGTAGTAGTAGTAGTAGTAGTAGTAGTAGTAGTAGTAGTAGTATAACAATAACATCGAAAATACATTGGGAGTGAAAACCCAGGTTCGATATTTCTCCAAGACACCTGATGAAGCCTGGCGAGTATATCAGCAGAAACGTTGTGTTAACAACAAACAAGATAAGGACAAATATCCGTTAAATGTAAATAATGTAAATCATGTAAGCTAAAACTGTTCCGCATCAATAATATCTTCAGGAGCTGGCCAAAAGATGCTTGATTCCAAACATACATTTCCCATTAATGTTGTCACACGTTTTTCATAAGACCGTTCCCCATTTGACTTAGCTCACTCCAGTGCCTATACTACATAACTGTGGTGTATTTCTAATACTGCAAGATAGATGCTAACTCTTTTACATACTCGTAAAATCTTATAGAGATGTGCAATACATTAATAGAATATACGCAACCTCCGTTAATCCGCTATTTTAGCTAAAGTATAAATGAAATTATTCTGAAATGGTACATTAGAAAGAAACAAACAATATTACTATACATATTAGATTCTATCCCGAATATTCAGGCAAATGAGAGGTAGAAACATTCGAAAGTCTATTGAATAAGAGAAGTTTCAAATATATTTATCGCTATCAGTCCTCAAATCTTACTGTACAAGACAAAATTCGCCGTCAGAGATCCTTTCACAAAATTTTATAGTGTTTAGAGCAGACAAATATTGCTAGAAGAAAATAATCCCCTGACCTGATCACCGGAACTATCAAATCGAGTGAGTTCGATCACCGGAACTATCAAATCGAGTGAGTTCATTCAACATGCACTTCTTGAATGACAGGTGTGCGCTCCCCGCATGCCAAACAAACCATCAAGTCACTTGCGTCGCAAATGAACAAAAAGGCTCTTTAATAAACATAAATATTAACGATAGAAGCAGTATTACTACCGAATGGCAATCTGTATAATATGCTTAACGCAGATGTATTATTAGAACATATTATAGTGAGGTGTTCGCTGACGATACTACTTCCGTAGCTAATACTTATGTGCCAATGCTTTAAAGGCAACTAACCAACCAGGAGTAGTATATTCGCTTCAAAGTTCAAACAATCCGGTGTATATGAACTCCATAGCGAAAGTGTTATATGTTGAATAAACTTCGTTTTAATGTCGACGTGATCAAAACTACATTAATGAAATGCTAAAGATACACCTAAAAAGTTTATCCGTGGGATGTATGTAAATAAACAAATTCCACTTTAATTATCCTGGCTAGAACAATGACGATGAAAGTAGGGGAAGGCATTTCTCACGTTTGTTGTTATTTGATTTTTTTTTCATTCATAATGTTGAAAACATAACAATACTTAATATTCAAGCATCAAAGAAATTAGGTAGAACATGCACAAACGTGTTCAAGTTATAAAAGCAAATACTCTTTGGGAATGTTCTCAATATACTTAAAAACACTGGTATAGTTACTTTGTGCTACGCGCCTATGAATATCCTTCACGTTAATTTATAGATGTTTTACAAACATGACTTTGTTTCAATCCCATTATGATAATTACGCATTATATGATGACTACGCCCTTTATCTGCTATATTGCTTTTAATTCCACATCTAATTGAGTGTGATATTTATGATTTTCAGTTCGTTTTCTTATAACGGTATGAATATTTAGTACTGTTACGTTGGTAATTAATAATCTATAGTTATTCATAAAAAGAGGTAAATTTTATAAAGAATATATAGGTTCCTCTTTATAACCTTCTTCTGTTTCATATTATGTCGCTGGTGCATGATAATTTAGTTAGCAAGTATTTTATCCTGAGGTTTGTTGACATGTCTCATCAAATCTAACGAATCTTTCTAACGATTCTCTCAGAATATAGACTGGTACTTTGCTGCATTCAGACAATGCGAGTTTCAGTTCCAATTTCGTCCTATCTATCAGGTTGAATATTTCGTGTTGTACCAAGTCCGCCAATTACTACAGGAATACTTGTTTTGGTTTTCTAAATTATCCTCAGCTCTCTGGCTAGGTCCTGATGATACTCATTTGATTTTTTTTCAATTTCTTTAGTATTAACTCTGCCAGCGTAGAGAATTGCATTATTTGTTTATTTTGTCCACTATAGTAATAATAATAATAATAATAATAATAATAATAATAATAATAATAATAATAATAATAATAATAATAATAATAATAATTGGATGCGACCACAGCATTAGATCGGAAAAAAACAACATAGCATGGTATGTAAAAAATGCCACAGAACCACTATTATTGGAAATAAGAAGGTCAGGCGGGTGTAGGATGGTCGATGGAAGATTGCTGAGATAAAGCACCGTACAAGGACTTCAGAATGAATGAAACTGAAAATAGGCGGATAACGAAAAGAATGCATGGACAATTACATAGGGATGTTGAAGATAAGACAGACAGAGAAAAAAGATAGCTACGGATGACTACAACTGATTTAAAACAGGAAAGGGAAGCTCTAATATGTGCTGCCCAAGAGCTAGCACTAAGAACAGATTAAATCAAATGCAGAATAGACAACATATGAGAAAGTAATAAGTGCAGAATCTATAGACAAAATGGTAAAACCGTATGGCATATTGCCAGTCAATGTACACTACTGGGAGCTCATGACAATATAGGAAGGGTTTTCCATTGGACATTCAAAACAATTACGCACTTGGCGGAGCAAAAACATAAGTACGAACATAAAACCGACAATGATAATGCAAAGATCCTATGCGATTTTATGATTCAGTGCATCCATGAGATACGGAATAAAAACTAATTTATAGTGTTAATTGAGAAATAAAGCGAACGATGCTGGATCATAGACATAGCATGCCCAGCTGACAATAGGTTATGCTATAACGAAGAAAGGAAAGTCGATAGATATGACAGGCTAGCGTGGGAGGTTAAGAAGTCGTGTTCGATGAAAATGGTGGTAATAATTGTCGGAGCCCTGGAAACAGTAAGTAAAAATGTTGAGAAGTACATGGAATAAATAAGGGCTGCAATAAGGGTAGAGCATTTGCAAAAAAACAGCACTGCTTGGAGCTGCTCAAATACTCCGGAAGGAGTATCACCCCAATATGGGAGCACAAGCCCAACAGTTCAACATACCATAATGCTGTTATGAAAGGAATACTATATTAGCCCCATACATTCACGGGAACAAAGTGATAATATTAATATCACGGAATAAACAAATAGGCTCTGCACCGACCACAATAAATTCACTTAAAAATAAGTTTTATTTTTTTTTCCGAAGAACTCACTTACGAAGTGGATGGTGGAAAGATATGTTTGGAAAGTGAATACATATGAAAAAGAAAGCATATAAAGATCTTTACTATCTTAAATGACATCACCGAAGCACCATATGAAAAATATGCATATCAAAACCACCGACGCCTCAGTTTTCAAAAAGAACTCGCAAAACAAGATCGCCTAAAAAAGGGATTCTCCTTAAACCTCAAAGCTTCTATTCTAAACAGTATCAAAGTATTCTGAGTAAAAGGAAGAGGTAGTTTAATTCCAACTTAAATGTGTCTTAAATCAGTTCTGAAACCAATATACGGCCATAAATAAACGAAACCTATCTTATTTTTATTACATTGGCATGGTTTAAAAAAATTTTAAATAAAGGTTTTGTTCTTGAACAATTGGTGAATCTCAGTTCATGCATTAGAATTTAAAATTCCAACACGTTGATTGAAATATACATTAAGAACGTAATGTACGGGGGGAAATATATGTCATAATACAACAAAAGATTTATAAACGTAGTATAATGCTGCATAGAAACGAATCCATCTTAAATTCTAATAAT
>NC_068987.1:100088407-100091979 GCF_001194135.2 Octopus bimaculoides
TAATCAAATACATTAGAATAGATAGATAGATAGATATATAGATAGAGAGAGAGATAGATAGATGGATAGATACATGTACGTACATACGTGTGTGCATGTTTGTGTGTGTATATGCATCGGCGTATGCATGTTTTTATATAATACGACATTAATTAAATTCATGCGTAATTCATTGTATAATACTCTAAAATTTTGCGGGAACACTTAATGTCCCTATCATTATAGCTCACAAAATTTTCGAAAACCCTTCCATCGAATTGAACAAACTCTAATAGAGTGAATCTCTCTAGGAACCACTTAATTCTAGTGAAATGCAGGTAAAAACCAATTCAGCATTTGTGACGTGGTTTATGAGCCATCCTAATTCTACACATTTTCTTGTGACTTTTGTTTCCCGGTAATTTCATTACAAGGACCTCGTTCATAAATTTCCTACCCGAAATTATCGTCAATACTAAAGGTATATCATAAGAAATACGATGGAGAAAAAAAATAATAAAAAATAAATGAAATGAAATAAACTGTATGCCCTTTAAGGAGATCTAAACGTAAAATTCAGTCAGTAGAGAGAAAAGGTTTAATTTTAGAAAAAAATTTGGACCAGTTGTGAATAGGAAAATATTTTTTTAAATTTCTTATAAAATTTTAAAATAGATATAGAGGCACAGTGTACATTTTTATATGTGAATGTGTCAGGAACATGATCAGTGTGGAGATAACATTTCATATTGTAAGAGGTCATGAATTAGATAATGAAATAAATATTTCACGTGATGTCCGAGAACTATAGACACCAACATACAAGTATGAATAGCGGTCAATGTCTGGTGAGGGATTCTGACCAAATATTGAGTGATTAAATAGTAATTATTAAAAATCGATATTTGAGAGATTCATCTGAAGCTCCGTGATATGTGCGTGTCTGTACGTGTATGTGTGTGTCTGCGTGTGAGTGCAAGTGTGTTTATATATACATTTATTCTCTCACTAGGGTCAGTCATTTGACTGCAGCTATTCTAGAGCACCGCTTTAGTCGGACGAATCGATTTCAGGACTTATTCTTTGTAAGCCTAGTACTTATTGAGCCTATCTGATTTGCCGAACTGCTAAGTTACAGAGACGTAAGCACACTAACATGGGTTGTCAAGCGATGGTGTGGGGTAAACGCACGCACACACACACACACACACACACACACACACACACACACACATACACACACATACACATTCACACACACACATATATATATTTATATATGTATATATACGACGCTCTTTCAGTTTCCATCTGCCAAATCCACTCAAACTTTTGGTCAGCCCGAGGCTATAGTAAAAGGAGCTTGCGCAAGTTGTCACACAGTGGAACTGAACCTGAAATTATGTTATTGGGAAGCAAGTTTCTTTATTTCATAAATTTTGCCGTAAAGGCATTACATAGAGGGGGATTTATCGTCTTAAAACCAGAAACTATGCTCGAATAGTGCTCACGTGCTATTTACTATCAACATTAAAGATCTAAACGTGAGGACTCATGTAATGTAAAATGAGTATGCAAGAAATGTAACGTTTCTTATATTGGAAGCACCATCTTCTCACAAACACTACATATTCGCATAAAGTTACAACTGCCGACAAATACATCATTGAACAAAAGATAGACACGCCACAATCATGAATTTGCAGTTACCATAATTTCCAAATAGTGTAATATGAGGGAACTGAAATTCAAGAACGCTTTTCTGAGAAATAAACTGAAGCGAATTTCAGCAAACGAGATCATCACAATGTAGATGAATTAAGACAACAATACAAATCTCCACATGTCACTGCTAACTCGAACATATCTGAGCCAAAGTTATTGTTCCACTCCATTTCCCGTTTACCTTCGAGAAGTGTTTGATCAAGCTCGAAATACTGAAATAAAACATAAAGTGCAGTTCGGTATTTCTTCTGTCTTCGATATTTGCTGTGGATTGACGTTTAAACAATTTTAAATTGAACATACAAGATTTTAATGCTAGAAATTTGTTTAAACAAACGATTACAAAAAACATGTTGAGCACTAAAAGGTTAACTTTTGAAAGAATTGTGAGCGTATTAGAAATTTACATGTTGATAATAATTTAATGAATTAGGAAAATTTTGGTTGACAACTGGACGCTAAATTACAATTTTAAGTATGATTAAGTGTTTAATAATACGTGACACTATAGAATGTTTGAATTTGCTAAGGGGTGTGTTTATGATCAAATCGCTACGCATAGATAGGCAGCATATAGGTTAAGCGGAAAATAGCCTGGAGTTGTCAATAGCTATTTTGTCTCAACAGTTTTTTGTCGAACGAATAACACCTCTTCCGCTATATTTAGGTAGACTCTGGGCTTTTTTGTCTCCTTTATTTTTCTATGTATGTAGTACGGGTAGAATGTTGAAAGCAGGCTTCCCGGGATTATAAACGTGAGTTTTGTCGGGATGATTAAATTATTTATTTAGAAATTTGACTTTATCTCCTAAGTCGTTAAAAATGTTTCAGCTGTGATTTTTCACTTTAAGACTAGATTCAATCAATAGTCATGACTAATTTAGAATATGCATGTCTACATAGATCCTTCCAGTTGCATAGCTGAAAGTGAGTGTATTTACAAATTAAGAGTTCACAGTTATTACAAATTAAACATAAAATTTTGTTTCAGCAATATGTTCGTGGTATATGGCAGGTATAACATTATAGTTGCAATGAATCTATGTTCATTAATCATATTTACATCATTTATTTTTATTTTTTTATTTTTTCCTCATGGGCGTTGTTTTAATGTGGATTGCGTTCTTTTGTCTTTCCTTTTGTCTTTTACTTGTTTCATTCATTTGACTGCAGCCATTCAGGAGCACCGCCTTGATGTGTTTTAGCCGAACAAACCAACCATACAACTTTTTTAAAGCCTAGTGCACATTCTATCGGTCTCTTTCCCGAACTACTGAGAAACGTGGACGTAAACACACTAACACTGGTTGCTGAGCACCGGTGGTGGACAAATACAGATATAAAGACACACGCACACATATAAATATATATATATATATATATATATGATGAACGTCTTTCACTTTTCAGCTACGAAATCTACTCACAAGAATTTGGTTGGCCAGAGGCTATAATAGAATACACATGCCGAAGGAGCTACGCAATGGCACAAAACCAGTAACTATGAGGTTAGGAATCAAGCTTACAACATAGCCACAGCTGCTGCCTTTCATTAATTTGGGTAATTGTAGATTTAGTAACTTATTGGAATTATTTAAAGTTTGAATATAATCGGGTTATAGTTGGGCAAGTTTGTAATTATGATACAAGTGCAAATTAGAGAGGTTTTTATATATACTCAACTAGCATTAGAGTACATGTTGCTAACACTGAATGGCTGCCAGGCAAGACGTAATCCTGCTTATAGATGTAGACGTTACACTGAAAAAAGTTATGCAATTAAGCAGTGAATTCCTGGATTTGTTAGGTGTATCTCTTGAGTGTTTATATTAGTAAGTATACCGTATTCATTGAGTAATATATATATA
>NC_068987.1:100092547-100096206 GCF_001194135.2 Octopus bimaculoides
TATATATATATATATATGCATACACATATATATAGGTATACATATATAGATATATATATGGGTGTGTGTATGTGAGTGTGTGTGTGGGTGTGTGTGTGCGCGCGTGTGTGTGTATGTAGATGCAGTACGGTAACATCTATTACTTACTGACTTGGCGACTGTCGTGGGCACGAACAAGTTTCGAGCAGTCTGGCATCTACCAGCATCATTATGAATCACCGCGGGCCCAGAAACAGTTGTTGGACTTATAACACTTTGTTTACCCCCCTTCAATTATTTCTGTTGTCTGTACTCTGTGTAACTTGAATTTATTAAATTAAATATCTATGTATTTATATTCAAATGGTCATTATCTATAAGTCTACACCCTTTCCATTCTCTCGTTTAGCATATACACATGTACACATATTTTGTATTTAATACGCACGCAGTTATTTCTGATGTATTTAATTTTTTTATCCGCATAATTGTGTCTATATTTGGTCAAACTGATCAGTCATTTATTACCCCGAAGAATTTATCCACTGTAAAGACATCGCAGTCTAAGTTTAAATCATGCACTATTACAATCTCATCAGTTGACTGTATATATGAAAAGATATCTTTCTCTGTATCTATCTATCTATCTATATGTCTGTCTGTCTGTTTGTTTGTCTGTCTGTTTGTTTGTCTGTCTGTGTGTCTATCCATACACACACAAAGGCATACTGAGACGCACACGAATACACACACAAGTATATATACTCAGAGCCAAGGAAGTCCTGAAATGTTCGTGGCTTTAAAGGTATCGCGAAGGCCTGGAGCGAGTTCCAAACGTGCAGGTTCTTTTACAGGGCTTAGAAAAACAGAGGGACTAATGAAATAATTATGTGAATCTGAGATGGTAATTATAATTAACTTATCGTCCTGTGTTTTCAGCCCCTCGTATGTTTGTACCCTCTGTCTTCGAAAGTTCTGTTTTGTATCGCAATATTCGTATAACAACTAAAATGATGTATACAATCCTTGAAACTGTTTATATGTAAATATTCACTTGTAGTTATTAGTATGTGGCCATGCATGATCCGAGATATTGCTTTGTCACTTTCGCTATATATATATATTTAGTTCGATTTTATTAACTCTTTTAGATATTTTCCGGTATCTATACTTCTGTTCTGGACTACGGAAAAAACATATCAATGTTATTTTCATGTCTTCTACTTCTCAATAAGCACTATTCAGTTTCTTCTCTCTAAATGTTTCCTTGTGTTTTCTAGTTGAAGACGACCACTACCTACTTCATATCGAGAAAACTAGAAGTTTTTAGGATCGATATTTCAGAAGTAATCTCAGCACTACTAATGTGTTTCTTGCGATTCTGTCGATTCTTGTTAATTCATTTATAGTACAATTATTCTTGAAACAACAACAATAGTGATACTTATCTATTTGGGCATTTAGTTGTGTGTTAAGTATTCTTATCGAACGCCTGTAATCATCCTTATTAATGAAACTTTTAGTTCTGTATGTTTTATGCTCTACGTATGTTAATTCGTATATTTAAGTCGCTAAGTCTGCGTTTGATGTAATTATAGCACATACACATATCTGTTACATTGCTTAATATGATATTAGTGCGTTTCATCAATTTCCTTCTCTGTAAGTTTATTTTGTGGCATTTCCTAAACAAAATTTCATGATACATAATTGCAGAAAGAATGTGATATATGTATCAACACTTCCAGTTCTTTATCCCGTGTTACATACAGCAAGAATTTATCCATACACAGTCTTTTTGTCCGCTAATTTTCCTATCCAATGCCTGCCTTTTTTTAGCAGGTCGTCTAATGTTGTTAACGCAATGCAGAAAGATAGTAGGGTAACAGGAATACCTTAAAATCTCTTCAGAATATTCTTGTACAAGGAGTGAGCACACGTTGCGTCTTTCCTCAGTAATTGCGTTTTTCGTCAGTAATTTCGTCTTTCCTCGGTCTATTCACCTCTTTGCATGGCTTACTCATGGCGTCCGTTTTGTTTGTATGCATTAATGATATAATATAGCTAATGTTTCCAAGACAAACTGGTGCGGAAAGCTCTCGAAATGCAACTTGAATTGAAACAAGTCCATAAAAATTCCTTCAGTGACTATTTGAGACGTCGGTTACAAATATGTGTTTCCGCTATTTTGATGGTATATGATATGAAACCTTGTAGTATCACATATCTTTTTCGTTAAGTGGGCTGTATTGTTCCGGTGACACACATATTTACCACAATATTGTCTCAGGTACGTAGGACTTAAGAACGACAGGTACTGGGAGTGTGTTTTCGATTTTTAAAACTTTTTTTTGCTTTTCAGTATGTACGATTTTTCCTGACAATAAATATTTCATATGTACGTTCTGACACTTTTTGTATATTTCTTATGGACTCTGTTAGTATATTGTACCCCCTTCGTGTTTTATGAAAACTTGGAGCATCGTCACTACATGTTGCATTCCGTTCATTCGGTAATTGCCTATCGCATATAAACTAACGGTTTGAAGAAAGATTTATCAGACATAATTCTATTTTGTCTTTTGTATAGTATGTTTGCATGTTGTTAGATTCGGGTCGTGACACATTACACATTTTCTTTGCTAAATAATGAAACACGCGTTGTTTACTTTAGGATCATTATGCTAATATTAATGACCGTTTAAGCTGCGATTGAAAATGACAGATTGGACCTTTTAAGTGGTTTCAAATTACTTTTACGTCTTATCTCTAACAGCTTTTTTTACTGTCGAAATAATCTTCTTATGAACACGAAAAAAATATTTGCCAGATTTGTTCTTTTCTCTTCACATCTTACTCATATTCGGCTACTTTTGGAGTAATTATGGTTCCCCATTCTTTGGTCACTTTTCACTGATATAGTGCAGGTGTATTAGGTGTAAGCATCTGCTTATCGAACAATGGAAACATATTCATGTATGTTATTACTTGCTCATTCTTTTCTTATGCAGTAATAAGAGGAAGAAGATAAGGGATCATGACATTTGCAAGTCCGTTATCGCAACTGGATTAGTGAGTTTGCACAAAGCTAACGGCTATTGACTCATTGATGTAGGTTTTTAGCTATGGAAAAATACCATAATTGTTCACCTTTATGTAGTATACAATTCTACGGGGCACACCTACACATATACAAACATTAACCCACCGACACACAGAAACACACAGATATAGACACACGCATACACACATGGTTACACATGGATACACACCAAATCAAAGGAAAAGGAATGCATGAAACAAAATATATTTACGAATATAGATATTCAAAATTAGTGATTATGCTGCGCAGATAGGAGAGTAGCAGACTTTGTTGTACTTAGTATCATGTTCTAATTCTTTATATAACCGGAAGTTTAACTTCACTGTTTAGGCCTTTAAGATTTGTTCATGATGTTTAACTAAAAGCGTTGCTAAAATAAGCAAAGTTTAGAGAGTTGTGTAAAACATAGTTGCATATGTACTTCCATCGATAATTTTAAGTGTCCTAGAAATAGGGATGTATTATAGTAGTAGTAGTAGTTGTTGTAGTAGTAGTAGTAGTAGTAGTAGTAGTAGTAGTAGTAGTAGTAGTAGTAATAGTAGTAGCAGTAGCGGTAGTAGTAGTAGTAGTAGTAATA
>NC_068987.1:100096216-100098297 GCF_001194135.2 Octopus bimaculoides
AGTAGCAGTAGCGGTAGTAGTAGTAGTAGTAGTAATAGTAGTAGTAGTAGTAGTAGTAGTAGTAGTAGTAGTAGTAGTAGTAGTAGTAGTATGGGAGCATGCTTTAACAACGCGTCGTTGCATCAAGTATTTGTGGGTGATTCCTAGCGACGATCCTCTAAGCCATTGCTCTGTTTGGATCTACAGGATTCATAACAATTCGTGATTCATAATACGTTAATTCCATAGGTGCAGTTGAATGTTTGAATAGGTACAATGTATAGTACGTTGTCTGAAGGCATCATATTCACGGTAGGATTATTGTGGATAATTACCTAACCGATATGATGTATTTTGTAATATGCGGTGATGTAGAATACGCGAAGTGTCACGCGATGTATTACAAGCATATAGTTTAGAGTTATATGATTATGTAGTGTATGATGTAATCTAGCATTCCATAGCCACTTATATTACTGTGTTTTAATTGAGTGTGTATTATGCGGGCGCTTGTATGACTGTTTCTGTGGCATTTGTGTAATATTGCAGAGCGCCGTGTTACGGCTTCAAGCTGGTGTGAAACAGTTGACTAGCTATCATCCAAAACATAGCCATAGTTCGGGTTTACTTCAACGAAATACAGATTCGTGAGGGTCCGTATTTTCATGTAACTATATACGTATGCATATGGTTGCCTCTGTGTTTTTAAAAAGCTACAATATCAGAAAATCAAGATGTCTGATATTTGTGAAATTTTGAATATTTAGCCAACTCGATATGCAATGAATCTACATCTCCAAGATGTGTTTATATGCAGGCACACACAATCTTGCCAAATATCCTGAGCTTTTTATACTAAATGATAAATTATTAAGTTACTGTCGGTTCCAAGATTTTCAATATTGATACTGAAAACGTGAAATATTTTGAAGCAAATGTACGAGATGTCAATCAGTTCTTTACAAATAATGAAGTATCCTTCAAGAACAGAAAATTATTTGTCGGCCCTATAGAAATATGTGTAGTCTCAGAAGAAAAGCCACATGCCATCAACTAGATATAAAACAATCGTGTCTATACCTTACTCAGAATAAATTTATAGGAACTAATGCAGCGGTTCGTAAACAGCGTAAAAAAACACATTTCTAAAACAAAACGAGGAAAAATCATTTCAGATTCGATTTTGAATTCATTCGACCGCGATGAAAAGTATATGTTAAATTTTGGAAACATACGAAAGCATTCTCAGATAACACCCCTAAAATGTGATAATAATATCTACTCTAATAGAAGCAATGAATCATGACCAAATCTGTGGAAAGTATGAACGCTTATGTATGTATATATATATATGTATGTGTATGTAGGTGTGGGTGTAAGTGTGTGCGTGTGTGCGTGTGTGTGTGTGGGTGTGTGGGTGTGTGTGTGTATCAGTGTATATATGCTTTTGGAACGTTGTGGTTACTAATAATATTACTTGACCAAAGCTTTCGTCCTTTGGTAAATCTAAATATATTCAAATCAACTGTCATGCTCAGGGATTAGCAGCATGTGAATAAGTGTTCCTACGTGCGTGTTACAGCGACAATTGTGCGAGTATGTGCATTTGTGAATATGTATTAATGTCAAAAGAGTGCGTATGAAATACTGTAGAATGTACTAAATCTTTACATCGTTATAGATCTCACCTAATTTGCTCGGAGAAGTAGGAATACAAATATGTAATTAAATGAAACAATTATTTATTTCTAATTTATTTTTAGGTTTTCCATTTTTCATAATATTTATGTTTTGCGTGTAACAGAGGAAGATCGCTCTAATGTGAAATATTCTATTTTCTTTTAATCTCGGGCAGACGATCTAAGGAGTCACTGTTGCAGATTTATTTTGTAGTAATGAAACTGGCAAGAACTGTAATGGCTTGAAATTCTGTACAACTCATACATATATTCACTCTACATAACCACAGATTTCTTTTTTTCGGTTTTACTCTCTTATCATTGTGGCTAGAGTACAAAAGAAATGCAAATATGCAAATATATACGTATAGAAATTAACACCCATATTAATTTGAACATATATTTATATATATATATATATAT
>NC_068987.1:100099214-100101727 GCF_001194135.2 Octopus bimaculoides
TATATATATATATATATATATATATTTGTGTGTCTGTGTACGTATATGTATATATCCATATATTCATATTTGTGTATGTGTATACATAGACGGATACACATATACATTCATATTGTGTGTGTCTATATATACGCACATATCTCCTCAAATATCGGGAGAGGGGAGGGAGAAAGAGAATGAGAAATGTATAACCAGGGAAGTATAGAAGTGTAGGAGAATGAAAGAGACGGATGTTCTAAAAGTAATATGATGAAAGAAATAGTTAGTGATGTAGAACAGGAAATATCGAAATTAGAATTATAAAATTATAATAGTTATAATATGACAGTGCTAGCAGAATACGATGACAATAGAGTCATTGAATATAGATAAAATTTTAACGGTAAAAAAATATCATTTTCTATGAATATAGAAGTTTGAAGGAAAACATAACAAATGGAATATCAAAAGGAAGAACACTGGGAAAGTGCTGCATTTATTGTAGCCAATGCTGATATAGATGGTGTTGTTTTTTATACTCCTGCTGGCGCTAGTGATAATAATAATGAAGTATATGAGAAAAATAGTGATACCGAACGTGTTACGGATATGGGTTAAGATCTAGTAGAAAATAATGACAAACCAAATACAAATCATGGTATTATTTATTCCATTTCATGTTTCTTTTAATAACAATTCATATTCTATATTCCGATCTTTATGTGATATTTTTTATAAATATGATTAAATATATCTCTGATAAATTGTTAGTGTAAAGAAAAGAATTCACACGAACATACTAATGCTTAAGTTCCTGTACAATTACAAATGTACAAGAATATATTTTTGGATACATACAAACATACATACACACACACACACACACACACACACACACACACACACACACACACACACGCATATATATATATATATATATGTGTGTGTGTATGTTTGTATGTATTTATATGTGCCTGTGAAAGTATATCCATGTTTATATATAGATATATATAGATATGCATATCTATCTATTTACATATCTATCAATATGTGTGTATGTACGTATGTATATATATACACCTGTCTATCTAGCTATTTATCTGTCTATCTATCTTTATCTATCTATCTACAAACACATATGTGTAAAGTGTGGTATAGTTATAAATGTGTCCAATATTATATGAAACGTGTAAATACGCCAAGATCTCAATACATTAGCTAACTACCTCGGTATTTACATTGTCCAATATACTCTCATGTGAGCATTGAATGTAGAAAGAGAATAACAAAACTATAAATAATGTTATTATACCAGGAAAATCGATATGGAATACAATAATAATATTTTTTTATATTAATAGACGATGGTTACGATTGCAAAAATGGAAAAGTGACTGTTTTATTACGTTTAGTGCTCTTGGACTTTAAAAACCATCATGGTGAGCTTGGAAATAGCAGAATTACACTTGTAACGTTGTAAGTCGTCAAGTGCATCAGACCCATAATAGTGTGGAAATCATGGAACCTCGACGTACCGGGAAGGAAGGATTGTTCATAACAACTGTTTTAGGTAAACGGACGAAGTATGCATGTTGCATTGGCAAAGACTCATACTTTTCGAAGTCATCCACCTCTAATGGCCAATACCAATGTTGTATTACTTGAAAGGCAATCTATGGAGAGAGCTCGTATATGAGTCAAATCAAAAAGCGTAGAGCGTTTGCGCATTGGTACATCTGATCTCACTTATTTACGCATTAATAGATGTGAAGACAAATGCTAATTATTTTGATGCTGTTTCGGTTTAATGAGGATATATATTCGCCAAGAGAGAATCTCCTTCTTGCAGCAGCATAGTAATTTTAAATATTCTATTTGGATCTACTTCATGTGTTAGGGATAATAATGTACTCTTGTCGTGTACGTTGATAATATATTCATTATTTTAATAAAAAACATATTTACGTGAACGTATTTGAATATTAAATACACCACTATAATCGATAGAGCAATCATTGAGAAGCGGAGTGTGCAACAATACCATTCATATCAATCGACGCGTACAATGAAACAAACAAAAAATAACGTTTAATATAATTGGAGTGTCATCTTGGGCTGCCAATGTACCCATAAGTATTTTTAGTACTTTCAGGACTACAAAGAAGTAGACGAAAATGTAGGATTGAAAATCTCTCCTTACTAGATGAAGTAATTGTCCAGCATGCTTCAGTCAATGGCAGTGATAACACTTTTACTAATTCTTCAAAACTTTAAATTCTGAATAGCGGAGAACACCGGAACATTAGGTCTATAACTTGTTAGTTTACAAAAGGCATACTTTACGTGACGTTTTCTACAATAGGCTGCCTATTGTCTGAGGGAGCTGTAAAAAAGGCCAAAAGAAAATCAATCCAGAAGGTATGTATTGCTTTAAAGGGTAACATCTCCAGAGGTAAACAGATGACAACTAAATGGGAAAAAATGATATTACTTCAAAGTATCTGCGATCACAAGATACTCCTTACTAGAAGTGC
>NC_068987.1:100102228-100106593 GCF_001194135.2 Octopus bimaculoides
GTATATATATATATGTATGTGTGTGTGGGTTCGTGTGTGTGTGTGTGCGTGCGTGCGTGCGTGTGTGAGTATATGTGTGTCTGTGCTAGTCCCTCACTATCACTTGACAACCGATGTTGATGTGTTTACGTCCTCCTAACGGTTCTGCAAATAAGACCGATAGAATAAGTACTAGATTTACAAAGAATAAATCCTGGTGTCGATTTCTTCGACTAAAGGCGGTGCTCCTACATGGCCGTAGTCAAATGACTGAAACAAGTAAAAGAATAAAGGAACACAAGTAAATTAACTAATAACAGAATTATCTATAAGAAATAGACGCTGCCATGAGAAAATCTGAGCAAACCCTTACTACAAACATGTTAAGGGTTTGGAAAGTCTTTATATACAACGCATGATTTAATGAGGGAGTTTGAGAAATTCTACAGACGAAATACTAGAAAATTATGCATATTTGCTAGATATCCGCGTCAAAATACAGCTTCACCATAACTATTTGGAAGTTAAGTGAAATAAAGTATGAAAACATAGTAAAGGATTATACAGCACGAAATAAAAAGAAAAGGCGAAATGAAAATGTTATTCTAAAATACACAGCGAAACTAAAATAAAAAAATGAAGAGAAAAATTACTTTATGAAGTATACTCTTCTGAGAGTAAATGCGCTAAACTGAAAGCCAAACATTCCTCAAAAGCCCTAGGCTAAAAGGAGAAACGGACTGTCTGATTTTAGATTCAGAGAATCAATAGCTGGCCAGAGATGATTGTGGGAAGAAAGTAATGATGCAATTTTAGATTACACATTCAATACAATAAGATGATTGTCGGCAACATTTACATCTGCACAGATGTGTGTGTGTGTGTGTAGTGGGAGACAGAGAGAGAGGGAGAGAGAGAGAGACAGAGAGAGACAGAGAGAGAGGGAGAGAGAGAGAGAGACAGAGAGAGACAGAGAGAGAGAGAGAACGAAGGATAGATACACAAGCAGACAAATAGATAGATAGATAAAAAGATAGACAGACAGACTGACAGATAGAGAGTAAAATAGAGTGACTGTCAGACAGAAGGACACACTGACATATAGACAGATAGATAAATAGACAGATAGTTAGCTAGACATAGATAGATAGATTGAAACAACCAAACTGAAATGTAATTCATCTATTACAAATTATAAACAACATGAACGAAAATCTCTAAACTCTTGTCTGCATATTGATACCTTGTATAAAATCAGCATATTTGCAATGAAAGTGCAACTAGCACTTTTGATAAGTAGAGCAATTCTGTGTCTTTTTTTTCATAAAATATCAGACATTATCATCAATTGAAACTTGGTTAATATAAATATCTAATTACACAATTAATAGTAAATTTGTGATGAAAATATTATATATATATATATATATATATATTATATATATATATATGCAGAGGTGCACATCTATACATAAAATCATTCAAAGATTCAACTGGCATTCAACGCAAGACATTCTCAAAACGCTACTCACGACACATTTCATGGATAGCAACCAACTGATACTACATAACAAGTTGCACAGTGTATGCTATATGCTATCAGCTCCCAATAATGACAGAAAATGCTTAATTCTGCCTAAACGATACTCGATAATAAGGCGGAGTGATACACACAAACACATGCACACAAAAATCGAAAATTCACCACCTCCAGTTTCCAACCAATTTTGTAATATAGTCCAAACATCGCCCATGATGCATAAATGTACCACCCAATTTTATATAATTATACACTTCATCAGGGGATATAGTGGTGATAGTGGTGCTTCTAGCAGAACAAAAGTGATGTAGATAGAAAATATAAAATATGTAAAATAACAGGTATTAAACGTACGCATTATTCAGTAATTGCAATATTGCAAGTCTGTTGTGATAAAACTTTAAATGCAATGGATGAATGACATGGCTGCATGATGACTGTATGAAATTAGTTCATTATGAATAAAACTATATCGAGCATGTCTATATGCAATGATTTATAGAACTCTCTACATAACCATTGCAACAGATATTTGATAATGCTCCTTTCCTACATTTTCTCTTTTGTAATTATTATGTCGAGCTATCTTTCTCTGACACATCAGCTGTATGACAACTAAAATCAAGCCCACCCAGTTCACAAGCCATTTCTAATCTCATCATCACGGAGACGTATCGTCGAAACCACCATGGGAAATCTTTGTTCAGGTAAGATTTTCGTTCCGTAGGTGTCGTGCGGAAGTTGAAATTGCACAATAACAGCATATATCTCATTCCTCTGTAAGTGGTTATAATCGTGTTTAAGCTTACTCTACTTCTTAATAACTTCAAATGAACTGTCATCAGTGTAGAACAGATAAACTTCGTCAACAATCTAGTGTATATTCCTTTTTTCAATTATACTCTAAGCATAGCTATGTAGGTAAAACACATTTTACTGGTCTCCACAATTGAAAGAGGGTAAGAAGTGAGTCTCTACAATTGACAAAGTGAAAGAAGGAACATTATATTTTGGAGAGAGAGATCCTTCAGCAGATCGCAATGAGAAATATCAAATTCAGTCTACAACTTATAGATAATTTCTCACGCGGAGTTCCACATTTGCATTACGTACATAAAACGAATTTCATTCCGAAATCTTTGGAATAAACCTGACACCAAATAGTTGCAAAGTATACTTCTTGGACGAAAGTTAAACTTCTTGAATATTCTTAAAGTTACTTTCTCGCATGATATCCAAAACGTATCAACATGCCATATTATATAAGAAGTAAAATCACGTTTGCTAAATATTTGAAAATAAAAAAAATATTTGAAAGACGCATGGTCGCCAACGGTTCTCAGTGTTATCAATATTATAAGAAACATCTCGACTTCACAAAAAAACTCTTCATCACACTCACTAGAAAATAGTTACAAATCAACAATGTCTAATATAATCAGTAAAATGACGACAGTAGTTACAAACAGAACAGTAGCCATGAAAATGCCTCGATCAGATGTAGTTTATCATAGGGAAGATATATTCACACCATAGAGTATTATGCTGGCAAATATTTCACCTCAGCTAAATATTTGATCCTGATAAACCATTGCAACTATATATAAGCTTATTAGATTTAGACAGCATATACAGGGAGGTGATAAGATTGTCATGTTGTTCGCAAGCTAATGTACAGGATGGGAAATGAATTTACGAACCTATAGTCGAAATATTTAACGGAAGTGGATAGCTCACCATATACATAATTCTCCATCTTTGGTAACCAGTTAGAGCATGATCACCAATATTATTGAATTTCAGACATGGCAATAGAATTATAAATCTCCGGAAATATACAGCATCTTTATTTTCTTTGAAGACATACGTATTTATGTGTAAAAAAAATCGCTTTAAAATTAAGGAGATCCAGCAAATATATAATAAATATTTCTCTGCTCATGGAGACATTCTTATACATTCTGGTTATGATATGGGAGTCGTAATATAACTGTAGTCCATTACAGACGTTCATTTTTCCATAATGGTTGAAAGAGATCTCGAATAGGAATCAATATCTCTATTTCCAATGAAAATATAAAACCCCTTATAAAGAAATATGAACAGCTGTATTAAGTTAAGGAACACACACACACACACACACACACACACACATACTGAGAGAGAGAGAAAGAGAGAGAGAGAGAGAGAGAGAGAGAAAGAGGGGGAAGGAAAAAAGAGAGCGGAAGGTGGATGTTGTTAAACATTCGTAATATAAATATATGAATCGTCGATATGAATTGTACAGCATCATTAAATAGGACATTTAAAATAAAACAAGTTCAATGTACGATAGTTTTGCCAAACCTTGAGCATACCCAACTGAATGTGATATAGAAGAAGCGAAATTTAGAGTTAATGTGAAGGCAGGTTGAACACTCGATTCTTTCTCACAACGGCAGCGTCGTCTGTGATTAGCATTTTCTGTATGTCTTGTGAAGTACGTATAATGCAACATGTATATGCTAGAGTTCAGATGACTTCTGTCTTGTTTTAGTGACAAAACTAATACAACGAAAAGTAACTCTGATTAATGTTTAAAATATATTAGCCTTAAGTCATAATTGCGTTGCTGCAGAAAAGAATTTCAGTGAGAGGGGAGGGTGTTCAGTAAATATATGAAGAATGCGACTATATATTTTTCGAACGACACTTCATCAAAATAATTAAGTCATTATCATGTAAATGTTTAGCATAACTCTGTGTATTTGTTTACTTAGCCTACATGTATATACATATATGTGTGTGTGTGTGTATGTGTGTCTGTGTGTGTGTATATATATATATATATATATATATATATATAT
>NC_068987.1:100107075-100117447 GCF_001194135.2 Octopus bimaculoides
TATATATATATATATATATATATATATATATATATATGTATGTATGTAGAGCTTCACTGAATATTTACAGGCAGAGATGTGTGCTAGTAGTAAAATTCCGTCTTAGCTCCACGGAGACCATTAGAGGAATGAAGGATAATTCAATACTGCAGTTTCAAACGTCTTGGTTCAAGTACATGAGCACGAATCCGATTAGTCATTTTCAATTGAACCTATTATTGAGGACGAAATTCCAAAATATTCACATCTCTACCTGTTTACTGGGCTGAAATCGTCAGTTAAAATCAGAATCAAGATTAGAGAAAAGATCAGCCACGATCGGGCTTCGAGTACATCAGCGTTGTATATTAATATTTCTACCTTTTATGGTGGTTTATTCTCGCTGGATAGTAGCATCATTTTTAATAATATTTATATTTCTTGTATGTATATATATACATATATATATATATATATATATATATATATGGATGCCTGTATATATGTGTATATATAGAGAGAAGAAGAGAGGGAGAAACAAAGACAGATAGATTGCGAGATTGGTGAGAATGTGGCGTACGAATATTATACGTATTTGTGTATGTCTATGTGTAGTGGTTTAACCGCCTGCGTGTATATATATATATATATATATATACATACATTAATATATTTAAATACGTTCCTAGCACGTGTTGCGCTAGGCTGGTAAATATCAGTAGTTTAGTGATGTTGAAATTTATGTTTTAGATTTCTAGGTACACTTTATTTTTCTGGCAGTTATTCTTGATTAATTCATGTACCATCTTTTGGTTCGCTTGCTGAGTTAGCAAACTTAATGCAATTTGTCAATGAAGCCGATACTGTATGATGTCGAAAGATAGCTCCTCACCTTATCTGATTTTAATTATTTGAAACAAAATGGAGATCTATTAGCAGAAACGTTAGTGCGTTGGACAAATTGTCTTGTGGTAAGAGACGAAGAAACTGAGTCTAATTATAAAAATGCGTAAATACAGACTGCTCAATAGTGATTATAACAGAAAGTATGCAGTTCCTTTTGGAAGAGGATTTCGTGTTCTCAAGCCTTATCACGTTATGACGTTTTCTCAGTATACGAAGATTATTTTTAAATGTTTTGAAACATTTCATTAATTTATTTCCTTTCCAATATATCAGAAGAGACGTAGAAGAGGGATGCACTATACTTAGTCTGTTACTCATTTTTATCTAAAATAAACACCCCAGTCACCAAAAGAATGATATTCATACCAATGGGTATAAGTTTAGATATATGGACAACTGGTAATGAAAAAGAACTATAAATATTGGTTTCAAGTTTTGGCAGGAAGTCAGTAATTTATGGTGATGGGGTCATGTCAATTCCATCGGCAGTGTCATGCTGGCACGTCTTTTGTCCTCCCTGAAGGATGAAAGGAAACATAGCGGTACTTGAATTCACAACGTACAGTCGGACAATGCCGCTAAGCATGTTGCACGTCGTGCAAATGATTCTGACAGCTAGCCGCTAACCGCAATACTTATTTCATCCACTCCGAAAGGATGAAAGGCAAAGTCGACATCGGCGGAATTTTGAACTCACAACATAACGAGGCACGATAGGCTGCTAAACACATCGTCCGTCCTGCTAACGCTTCTCTCAGCTCGCCTTTTTAAGAACTGTAAATATTTAGTTAAATCATGAATACAGATCAATTTCATTATACGAAACACTTCCTCCACACACACATACATGCACGCACACACACACACACAAACACACACATATATGAACTATAGAGCGAGCAAATTTAAATATAACCCTTGTCTAATATGAGATATTTCAAATTCATTTCATAGTGTCAATTGTAATTTAGATTAGGTGTTCAACAAAACACAACCTGGTGCATACCACCGTAGGGTTATATCTGTGGTTGTGTGCTTAATGTTGAACAGCAGAGTCTGTCATTCTATAAATACTCGGTGAAGGGAGAAAATGTGGTTATTCGTAATTGACGAGAGATTCATTAGCCTGCTTTGCTGGTATGTAAAAGCAGTAACGATCTGGCTTCCGATTCACACAGATAACATATCTTTCAGTTGTGTGACTCTATGAAGAGCTAGGTAAATTACAGCTCCTCATAGCATCTTCTTAATGCAGGTGGATGAAAAAAGCGTAAATATAATAAAATATTAATATCAAAGCTTCTTCTGTTGAGAATTTCGTAATAGAGATAACATAAAATGGACTGAAGTCAGAGAGGTAAAGAATATCTTTACATGTTCTGAGACTAAAATCTTCAATATGTTTCAGAACTAAAAGTTGCTGTGTTGCGATATAATCTAATCATTACTGTTTTTTTTTTCTTTCAATAAAATGAAGGCGAGGAAACGAGGAGACACCTGAAGAACTCCATTTCTATAAGATAAAATAGATAGAATTAAGATGTTCGATATGGAAATATAACTATATTTTTAAAGCAGTTTTGAAATAATACATGATGTAGTAGTAGCAGCAGCAGCAGCAGCAGCAGCAGTAGTAGTAGTAGTAGTAGTAGTAGTAGTAGTAGTAGTAGTAGTAGTAGTAGTAAAAACATTCCAGAACCATATTTTATTTTTTTCAAATTGCCCATTAGAATTGTCTTTCTTCTGCATTACTTTAATCATTATTTATTTTCCAAAATCCTATGTATTTACTGTCAGACTCTGCGTAGGACATCTCTGTGAACTAGATGTGAGTAAATCAGTATTTCTAAAGTGCAGGTTTGTAATTTAATACAAGATAACTTGAAGGGAATCATTTTGTTTTCTGAATATCACCTTACTTTTCATATCTTCGCTGTATAAAGTATGTGCATTGTCAGTTGAGATATGTCTAATTGCATTGTAATTGTTTGTTATAGTGTCGTGTTGCAATAAAGAAAAAAAAACAGATTCTACGCTTTGCTTATTATATAAGAATATAAGTTGTATGGATTTATTTTATAGTTCTTGGACTCGATTTCGGAAAAGTATACTCTTCCTGTTTTCCTTATTGCTGATACTTAGCCTCATGCAAATTTGGTTAATTGCTGGACTCTGAATAAATCGCATTCTGATTGATGAATATATTCTCATACTATTATGGCATAAGAAGGATTACGCTATGAACTGTGGTTTCTATATTTTCTTTAAATCAGTGCTGTATATTTTGAAGTAGCCATATACATATAGGCGTGGGTGTGTGGTAAGAGGCTTACTTCCCGACCTTTTCGTTCCGGGTTCAGTCCCGCTGCGTGTCTTTTTGTGCAGCTGTTTTGTACTATAGCATCAGGCCGACTAAAGCCTTGTGAGTGTATTTGGTAGACGGAAACTGGAATGAAGAAAACCAATCATATATATATATATACTCTTTTACTTGTTTCAGTCTTTTGACTACGGCCATGCTGGAGCACCATATATATATATATATATATATATATATATATATATATATAATTATATATGTATAATTTTCGTGGTGATATATCATTGCTTGAGGCTTCTGTTAACTAAGGGTTGAGCACTAACTACACTTTTGGTGGCGTGCTTTGTAATGCAAGTAGATTGTTCGGCAGAGGAGTAAACTGCTACAACCTTGTAATATTAATTTATGACTGTATCTCACTATCTACTTTCTAAATGACTTTATGTGTTTGTCATGATATTAGTGATTTTAACTTCAGTGACTTTAACTTTTTCAACTGATAAAGCTACCATTTACTCTAATATTCCTTATTTAATTTGTTGACATGTCCATGTCACCATTAATGAACTCTCAAGAAACGGTAGTCCCTTATCACATGAAAGTTGGTCAGTCATCAATAAGTGTACATCTTTTGTCAAGCATGCATATCTTAATTTTATATGTATATCAATAATTATAATTTATATTCTTGATAGTATGATCATGTAAAACCCAGATTATTGTATGCAGTTCAGTTTCGTGTCATGCTTATACCAGATTTTACCATTTCTCACCAAGAAGCGTCAGCAACATGAGTACAGCTGGTGAATTCTTTGTATTATTGTATATACTCCTACTTTGAAAACATCGGATAGCAAGACGTTAAGAGTTAAAGTATATTTTTTGTAATTCATAATGGGTGTTAAAGTGTAGCGCGAAGGCATACTTTACTGTGGCAAATTGTTTGGAAACAGTGCAATATTTACAGAAATTGTGTACAGATAGTAGCTATATAATTGTACAAATCGTAAAGTGGTACACTATTTCAGTATTCTGAAAATTTAGATTTTATAGCAGATGCGATAATTTGAGATGCCTTACTTCCTATTTGTTAGCTGAATTTTCGGCGCACGCAATTTACACATTGTTGTCTTATCATGGAGGATTGTATGGATTGTTGTAATTAACAACACTCTTGAAAATCTGATAATATGTTATAAATAAAAGGCTAGGAATTAGCTATGTCATTTTTATAAGGGAATGAACGATAATGACTGATCTAACATATTACATTACATTCATGTATGAACATATGGCACAGACGGTTACCCACAACAGTTATACATGTATGTTCTTTGTATGTTTATAATTGTAAATTACGGGTAAATATAATGGACATTTACATGTGGTTTCATACCATTCTATTCAATAAAACACACACACAGAAATATACATACACACACGCATACCCATATATATGTATATATATGCACAAATATACAATAAAATATTTACTGAAAAAAATCAATTATATCTAAAAGAAATAAAACCAATCTAGATTGTTAACAGCGTTGTCAATTAAAATATCGAAATCAAGGAGACATTGAATATGTTAAGATTTTATATGATGGTGAAAATAAATATAACCAATTTCAGAAAACAAAACTGTCTTTATTCGCTAATACAATTAACTACACATTTATTTATTTATTTCGTACAAATGAAAAAAAAAAAAAAAAATCTGAATACGTCTGAAAAGAAGTAAAGAAAATAGTCATTTATTCTGAAATTATTTTTTTTACTGCTGAGTATATAATATAATGCAAAACGACAAGTTTTTGTATTATAGACATTGAATAGAAATTCTAAGTGAGAAAGGTGTTTCGTGTTTCGACAACAGCAAACTAAAATATGGAAGCATCTATAATGTCGGAGTAATTTCTTCGCTCTTTAAATTGAAAATGTTTATACATGTATATTTTATTTTCTAGTTTTATTTTGTATTGTGTTTCTCCGATACTTTAAGCTATTAAATTTGCACACCGACAGTAACAAGAGAAATAATATTTAAATTTTACTTGACACTAAGGAAATGTTTTACAAGCAGGCAGTGCGATAATTGAATGTATTGAAGCATACGGTTGTATATGACTGCTACAGATTATATTGATTATCCCGGGCTAAGAGGTAACAATTACTAAAATAAAAGGAAATAATAGCAACAAAGAGACGTGTGGAAATGTTAACGGGTATATATTAAAACATTATTTTTTTCTTTTACATAAACCCAAAGACATGTTTCTGAGAGGGTTGGACGAGGTTAATTTGACGCCAGCATTGTATACATAGATTCTTCTATCGAAATTAACACCCAAAACCCATGGATGTCGAAGGACATTTCAACAAAAAAATGCGCAACAAATGCTTGGATATACGACAGTGTTACGAATTTTACCATTCGAAACAAAAATGTTGCGTAGAAGAATACAATATCACTATATTTAACAATAATAATAATAATAATAATAATAATAATAATAATAATAATAATAATAATAAAAATAAAACTACTGAACAATAATAATAATAATAATAATAATAATACATTATTTACATAAAAATAATATATTTCAAGATTAAATTGTGCCGTGCACAGACAAAATCAATATACAGTAGTCAAAATATAGAAGAAAGAGAGCCAATACATATGCATATATATGCATAATACAAACATCTGTTTCAATTTTGTCCACACATATTTTAGCGTATGTTCGAACATCATTTCTGAGTAAGTGTCTCTCTCTCTCTATCTGTCTCTCTGTCTCTCTGTCTCTCTGTCTCTCTCTATCTCTCTCTCTCTGTCTCTCTCTCTCTCTTTCACTATATGTGTGTGTGAGTGTGTGCACACACATATATATAAAACATCATTCATTATTTCTTTATTCTCGCGTCCTGTATTTCAAAGTAACATAACATAGATTTGTACATATTTAAGTCTTCCTTTTACAAACACATGCCCTACCTGCCATTGACTCTTACTCTTTACTCTTTTACTCTTTTACTTGCTTCAGTCATTTGACTGCGGCCATGCTGGAGCACCGCCTTTATTCGAGCAAATCGACCCCAGGATTTAGGGTTTGGAAGCCTAGTACTTATTCTATCGGCTCTTTTTGCCGAACCGCTAAGTTACGGGGACGCAAACAAACCGGCATCGGTTGTCAAGCAATGGTGGAGGGACAAACACAGACACACAAACACACATGCATATATATATACATATATACGACGGGCTTCTTTTCAGTTTCCGTCTACCAAATCCACTCACAAGGCGTTGGTCGGCCCGAGGCTATACTATAAGACACTCGCCCAAGTTGCCACGCAGTGGGGATGAACCCGGAACCATGTGGTTGGTAAGCAAGCTACTTACCACACAGCCACTCCTGCGCCTATTGAACATTATGTTTTCCAAGTAATGCATGCTTTAATTTATATGTCTTTTAATATGTTAGAGTTAATATCAACATTTGTTTTTACGAAAGTATTTTGCGAGAGCTTCTCCCGTATCATATAAACTCATAGAGCTGGTTTCCGAGCTGTATATACACCCCACTGGTCAGGACGCCGGTTCATCGCAGGGTTCTCAACATTTATCAGCAGAGTGAGGCAACGTGAAGTGGAGACCTATGCTCAAAATCACAACGCATTGTCCGGTCGAGGACTCGAACGCACAATCATACGATCACGATTTGAACACCCTAACCACTAAACCATACGCCCCATTTGATTCCGAGAGCTTCTTACATAAAGAAGCACAAAGATACAAATGGTTACGCACAATTGAATCTAGATAAAAAAGTATGTACATATACATATATACGGCACACATTTTACAATTTTTATCCAGCAAACAATCCGGACCAAAATGAATAATCTCCCTTCTTTTCTTTGAAACAGTTATCCGAATTCAAAAACCAGTATTGGACGTCTTGGCAAGAAGTTCTTTAAATGAGCGATTTAGAACTGGCAATGTTTCATCGGCTACTTCATATCAAAAGGTAACAAATTGATCGATTTGAACCCCTGTATCTCCTGTGCAACATTCCACATTCCAAACGAAGGAACAACAAGTAAAAAAATTAGATGATTATGAAGATGGTGATATCAATGAAAATTGTGTTGAATATAGTTGTGTTGGTTGTACTGGTAGTAGTGCTGGTGTTGATGGTTGCGGTATCGTTGGTTGAGGTGGTGTTCTTGTTGTTAATGCTGCTGCGACTGATAATGGAAGAGTAATTGTGATAACGATGATGATAATAATGATGGTGGGATAGTCGGTGTGAGACTGAGGGTAGACTACATTCGAAATGCCATAGATCGAGACGCAAAATATGTCGCATCGTTATTTGCAACGGCGATAAATATTGAAATAATCTACCTTATCATCTGTGGGGGTACAGGAGGGTGAGCAGGAACAGCAAATGATGAAAGCGAAAATGAAGAACAAACAAGAAGGTGGAGGAGGAGAATAATAATAAGAAGAACAATAACAACAACAACAGCAAAAGACACAACAACCACAGTAATAGAACAATAGCAAAACAGCATTATACACGATATGGTATAGGTGAAGTAAAGATAATAATTGAGAGAACAGTCATTAGAATATAGATTGCTGATATTAAAACAGAAGAGATACTGTTACAATAGTGGCGAAGTTGGAAAGTCAATGAAAGATAAATATAAAGAGAAAGAAAATACATTAAAGCAACTAGGAATGCAAATGAAGAAATCACAGGTCATTGGGTTTTGTCTCTAGTAATTCTGATATTTAATTGAATAGCCATAAAAATGTCACTATTAAATTGAGTTTATATATATGTTTATATATTCATTTGCATAATTATTTACGCAATTGTGTATTTCACAAGTTTGTATATTATTATGTTTTACTTAAATGCTAATTTATATTGCATTTCGTTGTAATTAATCATATTTTTAGTATTTTGCTTGAGATTTATTGGCATCTATCTGTAGGAAATCGGGTAAATTTTATATATACATTGATGTTTACAGTTTATATGTAAACATGCATGAAACATATGCGGTATCTCTCTCTCTATCTCTCTCTCTCTCTCTCTCTCTCTCTCTCTCTCTCTATTTCTCTCTCTCTCTCTACTCCTACACTTATACACACACACACACACACACACACACACACATATATATATATATGTATGCACACACACATTTTTCTTATATATATATGAATTGATCGATGCATTTGCATGTATATACTACATTGTGATAGCCTTCGAATTGTCTTAACCATCGTGTTTCTCAATCTAATATTTACATCTCATTCTTTAGATCTTTATATGTACTTCAAGATCCAATTCCAAATAAAATTATACCAAGTTCTAGCGAAAGTTTACAAATTCTATTTATATCGGCAGTATACACCTCTGCGTACGTATATGTGTGTGCGCAAGCGTGCATATGTATACATATACATTATATACATTATATACATAGGTATAATCCATTGATGCTATACTATCAATTACAAAGTTTTGTTTTCCAGTTTTATATTAATTTTACTTTCAAATATTGTAGTTGTGTTATTTAAATTGTTCAGGTATTGTTGTTATCTTCAATTTTACTAATTATTGTTTTCATTTTCATTTATGCACTAGTGAATAGCTTTCTTTTCATTTTTGTCACGCATTTGTCGTTAAATCTATTCAAAGAAACAGAGAGCTCTCTTAACTTTTATATCACCTGCTATCACTGTTCACCCATCAGAATTAATTTTCAATCATGCTGTTTCTAACGCCACGGGTCATACTGTTAACATCTATATATTGAAGTAAATTTTGCTGATTCAATGTTTATTTGCTTTTCGTTATATTTGATTTCGTAGTTAAAACTGTATAGTATATTTAGCCTTATATTTTCGAATATATTGTATCATACCATAAATTTGTACAACAATTTCAATATCTAACTTAATGTACTACCATTTAACAAGCTAATTTAAAATATAGCAATTGTGAATGATAGTGCAAGTTAGTAAAGTACTGTAGATTTTAAAACAGAGTTAATGAGTGTAGCAATGTGTATTGGCGAAACCTAGTAGTATATGATTATATCGTGTAGTATTTTAGATACATTTAATTATAGTTGGTAGAGGAACGTTATATACTTAATAATTAGACACAGTTCAAATGCAGTATATTTTAAATAAATATTCTCACACCACCTTGGAAACGATTACAAATTAGCACTAAACTAGTCACAGATCATCAAATCGTGGAAAATATCAAAATTCGGTGAAACACATTTTTGTAACACCATCATGTATTGTCCATTCGGTTGCTTATGCTTTAGATTATCAGTCTACCATTATAGGGTTCTAGGGCCTCAGTCTGTGTGTTAATGCTTCCGTGCATACGTGCGGTAAAGAGGAAACTCTGAAAATATATTATCGTAGAAAAGTTCATGAAGTTATACAGAAGCTAATGCTTTCCTTGTTTATATATAAAGAAAATAGCAATTCCACATCGCCCTCCCTTTTTGTCTTCTCGGCTACCCGATAAACAATTTTTGGACACCATACATTTATACACATTACTTTATCCTATAACCAATCCTTAAATCTCCACACACATCACTCTATCTACCTCTCTTTCTATTTATTTTCTCTTCTTTCATTTTACGACTTAATAGCCACCTTCGCAACCATTCTGTTATTGAACGTTGATTGGTTCGCGTTTTTTTTCTCTGCATATCTTAGACAACAAGGAACTACGTCGCGTTGCACCTAAGGACTTACGCTCATGGATCTACGCAAGATTGCACCTAAGGACTTTTGCTCTTGTTTCTATAACTTCGGAAAGTTGGACTATGGAAATTATGATACTTTTTCTTCTTTCTTTCCATCTCCTTATTCTTTTATTCCCTTCCTCTATGTCGTTATTTTCCTTGTTTTTTTTCTTTTTGTTTTTGTCGCTGATGAATGAATATCACATACTCAGGGATATCCCAGAAACAGGTGTCAGACTTTGAAAGATTTCAAGTAATAATATTGTATACGGCTTGCGATGTTTACGTTGCCTTAATGTTTATCGTCCTCTTTACCAATTATGCATGCATATGTATATATATATATATATATATATATATATATAT
>NC_068987.1:100117832-100121268 GCF_001194135.2 Octopus bimaculoides
ATATATATATATATATATATATATAGTTATATATATATACCTAAATAGCCATACACGTTTACATATATATTATCATGAATTCTCCTCCTAGACGGCATTTCAAGTTTCTTTTGCCACTTAATTTGTAGCATCATATGTTAACAAATTTATGACTTCTACATTTGTGTCACTAGCTACATATGTTCGCTTTATAAAAAATATAATTCCTATATACGCATACAAATACAATTCCTATATACGCATCATATACGCATAATAGTTTATATTTTGGAAGCTAATTTATACGTACTTGGTAGCATTTGTGCATATGAAACGTAAGGATTTTCCCATTTTCTACATTCCTGAGATCACGTAATTTATCTTTGTACTTAAAAAGTTATCTGTCCTAAATTAGCTAGCGCAGTGGTTAGAGCATCGGGCTCACAATGATGAGTTAATGAGTTCTATTCCTTGAATGAGCTGTGTTGCGTTCCTGTGTAAAGCACTTTATTTCATGTTGCTCCAGTTCCCTCAACTTTAGAAATAAGTTGCGACGTCACTGGAGTGCAGCTGTACCAGCCTTTGCCTTACCGTTGGATAACATGGGTGCCATGGAGAGAGTAGTGTATTTCGCATGGTTGACTGCTGGTTTACTATAAACAATCTTACCCTGACATTTTCGTCGGAGGGGTCACTGTTGGCTTTCTAAAAACAACCTTACCGTGATGTGTGCCTCGGAAGGGAATATTCTAAGTGTAATCCCATGGTCATACATGTCCAAAGTGGATTTTTACTCTGTCTAACTTTGAGAGAGAATATGAACGACTGCAGAAGTTAGATATTCCTGTGCAGAAAACCTCATTGCAGGTAATACAGAATATGATAGCTCTGACAATCAAGAGTAGGAGAGGCATTTAGACAAAGCTGAAGTGTACTGTTATTCAATGTGCTTGTTCCAAATGTTGCTTAATAAACTATTACCAATAAGCTAGATGATATATTTGGTTAGGGGCTGAACAAGCTACAATTTTTCAATAAGAAAGAACGTTATACAATATGTTGAAACAGTAAAAATAAGATTGCCAAAATTACCGGCTACTTATAATTATGTTATAAGCGTTACGTGGTTCTAAAACTTAGGTGACGATGTATGGTTCAAATGTACAGAAAGCAAACGACAAAAGATGAGAGAGAGAGTGAGTGAGAGAAACAGATATATAGATAGATAGCGAGAGAGAGAGAGAGAGAGAGAGAGAGAGAGAGAGAGAGAGAGAGAGAGAGAGAGAGAGACAGACAGAGACAGAGAAAGAGAGAGAGCATGAAGTAGGTGTATTAGTTTAATATTCGGAGAGAATTGAGAAGACTTTGCCGTTTTGAGTCTACACTCTCCGAAACAAAGAGATGAGAAGAAAATAGAGCGAGACAGAAAAACAAAATCGAAAGAGAAGAATGTGTCAAGATTAACGTTTTAACATGATGAAATGACAATATACATGGTTGCTGCCTTATCGGTTATATCATGATAAGAATCTTTGGAGACGATTGATAATATCGGTCTCAACTACCACGTCTGTATTCACACACATGATGATACGTCTTTGAATACATTGTACATGTAATCTAATGCATTTTCTGTCACGAACAAATATGCTGAAATTCACAGTGCACCTAAATGGATCAAATATATAATAATGAAATGTCGTCTTCATAAAAATTAAATTTTAATTATGGCGACGTTATGCAATATATAACTGATTAATTTTCTGGTGTGAAGTTAATAATTTACGTGAAGAAATACAGCGTCACATCATTTAGCTTTTAGTTTCTGATATGATTCTTTTTTCAATGAGCAAATACAATCTGTCCGAAACTAGTAAATTAAATGGAAGTACAAGTGGGAGAAATAGAGGACACGAAGTAGGCCAATAGTAATACCAATCGTATAAAGAAAAATGAGTCAGGGGTAAAAATAAGAAAGAGAAGAACAGCAACAAAGATAGCAAATGCAGTAAGAATGAATAATACCTACGACAATGAACGAAATACAGGACGTGGAACTGGCCCCCATAGTTGCAGGAGTAAGTTTCCAGATGTTTCTTCATGTTAGGTGGTATTGAACCCAATGCTTCGATGACAATAGGGACAATCTTTATATTTGACTCGCGTAGCTGCTACATCTTTGTGATCTTAATTCTCAAGTCTCGATCTTAATCAATCTTTTATTCTTTTATATGATAATATTTTGCTTACCTGGCACGGCCACTTCGATTATGAATATTACCTGTTTGTCCTTCCTGAAGGTTACTATGTCCGCCTTTCGGTGTTCTCTGTGTAGAAGTCAAAGTCCCAGAGGATTCTTTCCATCACCTTTTCGTCCCTTAAGCTTTTGGTGTATATTAGCAAGCAATATGTACTTACATCGTATCCATACTTCCGGCATAGTAGGCAGTGAAGTTTCTGCGCTACTTTGTAATGTCTGCGCTTGTACCCTTTATGCGCAAGACTTTCACAAGCACTAACACTGTGAGTCACGCTTTCGACCTTCTTCCCACACATTCTGTAGAGGTCGGTTGCACTTGTGAGGTATATATCTCTTATCACTGAGATGGTATTCAATGCCTGATCCTCGGCAGCGATGATTAGGCTTTCAGGCTTCTTTTTTATGTCACCCTTGCTGAGCCAACTCCAACTTCTAAGTTGGAACTTCTAAGTTGTTAGTTTCACAGTGTAACTGACCGTGTAATTCTATGTGGAGTAGAGTTTCTTCTTTCTCATTGGCTATTCATGATCGGGATTGATTAGCACTCTCAAGCCCATTTTTGGTAAATCCGTCTGCATTAGCCGTATACACTAGCAGGTTTTTTTTTCCTATTTCCCAAATACTCTGTCATGTTTCTTATTTCACTGTTGATGCACTCCCGTTCGCTAATCAGCCCACGTTCACTTTTACACTTCTTCATGAAGAGACTGTGTACGGTCGCCTTAAGGTGGTGGGCACACTACAATGTCATTGTCTTTCAGGTTGTGCAATAGAGCTGGTTAATCTCCGCTCGTGTCCATTTCAGAATTGAGGCACTATAGCAGACTACATCAAAAGCCCATATATTGATGGTAGCCAAAAGGTTATTATTATTATTATTATTATTATTATTATTATTATTATTATTATTATTATTATTATTATCATTATTATTATTATTCAGTAGTTTTATTTTTATAACGTGCTTTCACTTCACTACCGAGCGCAGCTCTGTGCGCCTTGGGTATGTGCTGTGGTTTGCTGTGGTGCTCTTATGTTTACTGTATTGAAAGTGTTTTGCGTAGAATGTGTGCAGTACCCAGTAGTGCAATTTTCTGTATGTTATATATATTTGTAAGTCCTGGTGTTTTTGTTATGTATTTGTCTGAATATTTTTTTATTATACCTAAGGCACCTACTATGATAGGAATTGTTTCT
>NC_068987.1:100121890-100126504 GCF_001194135.2 Octopus bimaculoides
GGGGCTTTTCTTGCCATCGTTTTATCATGGTCCGTTGCTGTTCTAGTTTTAGTTTGGATTTCATTTGTTTTATAGCTTTTGTTGTTTCTTCTTCTTCTTCTTCGTATTTGTTAGGTAGATTGATTTCTTGTTTGTATTTGTCAGCTTCCTTAAATACTGAAAACAGTTTTTTGTTTTGCTCGTGTTTTGTGGCTATTTGTATTAGTTTATTATTATTATTATTATCATTATTATTATTATTATTATTATTATTATTATTATTATTATTATTATTATTATTATTATTATTATTATTATTATTATTATTATATGTTAGACTTGTTGCTGTTGCGTTGTTGTTGTTAACATTATAATTATTTTGGTTTGGCTGAGCTTCGGTCTTATTCCTGGTAGGAGTTATGTGGATAGCGGGTTAATATTTCTAAACTCATCTACCCACAAGTTTTCAGTACTTTTAGATCCATTCTGATACTTAGTGACCATTCTCATAATCCTTGTTGTCCCTGAGAGACAAACATCTTCTAGGAGCTCTACCGGGAAATCTATCTCAATCTCTTTCAGACATTTGTCTATCCATTCGCAAACTGTTCCCAAGCACCAATTATGATAGTCACGGGATTTACTGTTCACATGCACCAAATTCTTCCTATTTCAAACATTATGGGATCGTACCTTTTTTCCTTTGTCAGTGTTCTTCGCTCTTTACGATCCTGCAATCCACTGGTCATGATAGTTCGATGAGTAAGCAACTCATTTGACTTCACCTTTTATCATTTAGGGGTCGACAAAGTGAGTGTCACTTAAACACTGTGGTTGGTATATTCATTATTCCTCACTTCCCAAAATTGCTGGCCTTGTGGGAACATTTGAAAACAATAATATGATGGGAGAAATTATCATTATTATATAATTGTTCAACAGTTGGTAGTGTCAGACCGATTTCTACTGCATCACCTGCTACAACTCCGTGTTGCTGGTATGTGTGCAGCATTGCGTGTTATTGTCTCTTGTTGGGAGTGCACAAACTCTGCTTTGTATTGTAGTGTGTTAATTTATTTTCTCTTGAGGTGTGATGCAGTTTTTTGTTGTGTTACTGTTTGCATTGTGTGCTGAGTGTGTAATGCGTTGCTTAATTGATTTGCTGGTGGAAGTTTATTTCACAACGTAATTGTTATATAGAGTGTCGTGTGTTTGTGGTTTGTTTAGCTTATATTTATTAGATAGCGTTTTACTTAGGATGCGGGCTGTTCCTAGCAGGGCTATTTATGGGGTAGTGTGTAATATTGTAGACCCGGGTATAGGTTCTACGTTTTTGTTCGCATTTATAATTATAATAATGATGATAATTATTATAATTATTATTATTATTATTATTATTATTATTATTATTAGTAGTAGTAGTAGTAGTAGTAGTAGTAGTAGTAGTAGTAGTAGTAGTGGTGGTGGTAGTAGTAGTAGTAGTAGTAGTAGTAGTAGTAGTAGTAGTAGTAGTAGTAGTAGTAGTAGTAGTCATTGCTTTGCTTGTTTAGTAATCTAGAATGTTGTTGCTTAAGATATTCTTAAGAAATAATTGATTTTCCGAGAACAATTAAAGTACTAAATGAAAGAAAGAAAACTCGTGTCTGTGGCAACTGCAATGCGATGCGCATTAGTAGAATATAAAAAGAATACAATGGAAGCAATTACAATTCCACAAATAGTAAAAGAAGACTTATAGCTAAGAGTAAAATAGATATACACGATCAACAAAGGTGAAGCCATATTTTGTATACTGAAGTAAAAGAAAAAAATAATAGTAAGCGACTTTTCTAGGATTAAGTATATGGAAGTTTTACAACCATTTAACATTTCAGTTGTCAAGTGTACCAATCTATTTAATATTTAAGTATAAATCTGTAGAAGTCAGCAGATGTGTTCTCTGTAGCTCTAAATCTTTTCTATATCTGCCTTTTTCTTGCTTACGGATATTAAAACATTTTATAACCTGACTATGGGGAAATAAATGCTATCACGGATCACAATTATGAGAATACGGCTTATACCTGTTTATGGATAAGCTCATGCATGCATGTGAATGCGTGCGTCTGCAATTATACTACGCAGATGTATGTGCAAATACGATTAATAATATTGTTTGGCTCTTTCAGCAGCGAAACATATAGTTCGAGAATACGGACAGTTTAGCAATAAATTGGTTCAATATCTTTGCAAACGTGTGTTCAACGAATGTAAATACGTAAAGAAAGAATTCCCTTACACTCATAAACATGCATTACATGTGTGTATGTATGTATGTATGTATGTATGTATGTATATATATATATATATATATATATTTATTCATGTGTATACTTACATACATACATGCATAAATACATACGTATATGTGTTCACGCATATACATATGCATATATATATATGTGTGTGTGTGTGTGTGTGTGTGTGTGTGTATGTGTGTGTGTGCGTGTGTATACATACACATATGTATACGTGCACATGGACATATACATGTGCATGTGAATATATTTATGCGTGAACAGCACCGACACTAAGTAATTTGTGTTACAAAAGGGAGATTTATATTGTGAAATATTTCAAATATTAGGATGAAGTTACACAGCGCACGTTCTTTCGCCATTGCCCCCACGTCTTTCGAAGTAACTACAAGCTATATTATTTCCCTCGATTGACCACGTTTTAATTGATGCCTTTCCACATTGAAAACATATGCCGTTCCTATTAATAAAATAGACTTCATCATTAGGTGAGATGATGTTTTTGCATTCGTATTGTAATTGGCATAATCCACCTGGAACACTCTAATCTAGACACTTAGATGTTGTGACTTGCATCGATAATTTTACGAAGTAATTTAAGTTGAGGACTATCATTAAATTCTGTATAATTTTGTAAGTATCGGAATATCTTCAAAGTTGCATATTATGTAATTTCTGAAAATTGTAT
Organism: Octopus bimaculoides; assembly: GCF_001194135.2. Taxonomy (NCBI): domain Eukaryota; kingdom Metazoa; phylum Mollusca; class Cephalopoda; order Octopoda; family Octopodidae; genus Octopus; species Octopus bimaculoides. The sequence goes on from NC_068987.1 coordinate 100,124,855, forward strand.
GACCAATGTTTGAACTCAATGATGCAATATTATGGTTGAATCATAAGTGAAACGATCGATTATATATATTTGTGAGTAAGAGAGTTAATGAGTGTGTGTGTGTTTACGCGCGCGTGTGCTTATGTATTTGCGTGTGCTTGTTAGCGTACTTGTATTTTCTGTGTTCTAGCCTTAAAACAACCTAGAATGGCATTTTCTATATTCGATTAACTATTTGGTAGAATTATTACTGGCCTAAATTCAAACTAAATACGGAAACTACGCGATCGTAAGTCCTTGAACAATGAAAAAAATATTCGACGAGAATCATACTCTAATAATCCTTTAAACGTAGTTCATCGATATACGAACTGACGTGGTGCTAAACTACTAAAGATAACATTGTTTTTTCGATTACTCCACAGTTAAGCAATATATCGAACTTAGCTCTATATTTGCAACACAATACACTGCCCTAGTAACTTGAGTGACGTTTTCAGGTATGTCCCTTTGCAATATGATCTCAAATCATGTTGAAGTAGATTATTTTAGTTATAACACGTGAAATCACAAAATTACTATTTTTCTCCAGAAAAGATTCGAATATAAACGTGACTACTCATCAGAAAGGAATAGAAATACATCTATTTACGTGATAGTATGGTCAAATACAGGAAAGAAGAAACAGAATGAATCTACTGGAATGATATACATCTTCGTTTCTGTTGGAATAGCGATGAGATAAGCAAGAATATAATCAACAACATATCATCAATATGGTATGATTTCATCAAAAGGTGGTCCAATGTCCATTCTTCCTACGTTGAATTTACTCTATGGAGATGTAACTTGTCTATTCACCTGGGCCTATCTTACCTAAAACATTATTTCAACAGTTTCCTAAATTTAGGTATTTTTTCACGAAAATTTGCGTGATGTTATATATGGAGTAGATCATGATGCTATTCTAAGAGAGTAACCCGAAAGAATCAAACATTTCCTTATATGTATTTTTCTTTAAAATATCATACATACACAAACACACATAGATCATAGATAACATTTATATATGTGTATCTGCATGTACGACTATATAATTGCATATACGCGTGTAAGCAAGCATGATGGTAAACAAGGATTTATATAAGATAATCTTTAGTTGTGTATTGCATTTGGCAAATTGCAGTTAGCTAATTGAATAAATGATACTTGGAAACAGATTGTCTTATGCTTTAAGTGAAATATAAGAATTACTTTCACATAAAGGATTACTTAATTACGATGAGCAAACATATGAACTGAGTTGGAAATATTCCATTAGTTCTTTTAAATGATGCGGTATTATCGGCTGAATGTCACTTAGAAACAATATCAATATGTGGATTAAAGTCAAACAAAATGTTATAACTGGTGGATTTTAGCAATAGAGGATTAACACATTCTTTAAAAAATATATATCCTTATTGTTTGTCTCTGCATTCTACTCTTTCCATTAAGGTTACACAATCAATAATGTTAAAATAAGAGAAAATGTATGGATCAAATATAACTTTTTCATGTATGCACTTCCTTAATATATACATACATACATACACACATACACACACACAGACACACACACACACACACGCACACACACACACACACACACACACACACACACACACACAC
>NC_068987.1:100126535-100131770 GCF_001194135.2 Octopus bimaculoides
TATATATATAAGTATTGTAAATTATAGAGGTAATATTTGATAATTGTAAGCACGTGTATATGCCAGTTAGTGGCCGAGGTGAAAGAATATATTGAAAACGTAAAATTAAAACAGAACACAAAGGATTCGGCGGTACACGTGTTTCAAGCTTTATAAACAAAGAATCGTTGTATCATTATATGAGTATACGAGACAGGATGGTTTAAAGCTATCTTCAGCCGCAAATATATTCCGTCCCAAGATTACATCACAAAGAATAAATCACAAAGAAAAAAGAAAAGAGAGAGAAACAGGAGAGCGAAAAAGGGGATGTCCACTTGGTATTATCCATTGTAATATCCATTGTAATATCCATTGTAATATCCATTGTAATATGCTTATCCTTTAAATTGATACATTTGCATAAACGTTCATCGGTATTCAAAGATCTGACCATATTGTACCACAATTCCTGACTCTACCCTGAATGAAACTCGCAAGATAGCTGTTTATTCCTTTGGTTATATCATTTTCTTATTACCGTTCTATACTCACTAATGCTTCGTTCTGAAATATTGTATATTGAATTCTACATCAGGTTATCAGTCTCATAATGCCTGACCGAAATATATGTATGTGTGTGTGTGTGTGTGTGTGTGTGTTTGTGTGTGCCCGCGCGTGCGTGTGTGTGTATGTGTGTGTAGATGTATTTGAGAGAGAGAGAGAGAGAGAGAGAGAGAGAGCGAGAGAAATAGAGAGAGAGCAGAGAGAAAGAGTTAGTTTCAGGCCTTGATCGAGTTACTTCATTAATTGAAATAACGTAATGGCTATAAAGTAATGAATACCTGACTCTATGTATTGAGTTCCAATTCTGCCGCTGAGACAATCTAACATTAAAGAAACATTTACAAACACACATACTCGCACACTCATAAAAGCACGCACGCATGTAAACATACATTTACATACGAATATATAATTACGAACACAAAGTAACTCAAAACTATGATCAATTATTGGAGTTGAATATCCGAATCTTATTTCTCAGACTGCCGTGACAAATCATCAGACACAAGTGAATATATAGAACAATACAGTTATGCAAATAATATAGTGATATAAAAAATATAGTGAGAATGAAGTGACACACGTTCAAATAATTAACTAGCGATGAAAGTACAGGAACATGTCACATTTGAAAAGTGAGGTGATTTGGATTGAGCCTTAACGAAAATTATATATGTACACACGCTAAGAAGGAGTGAAAGAAAGTTGAATAAAAAAAAAACCTTAAGTAATGATTAAGAAAAAAGAACTGCATTTGTGTTGCCAAACAAAATAGCTTGTATTGATAAATTAGTTAAACATAAGTAATATCCTTTATGCGGGATACTCCCTTGGTGTAGTTTACGTATGTTATACTTTGAATAAATATGAATTCATATATATATATATCATCCCAAATGTACAGTATTATATATCCATCATGGCTGATCTTACCGAACAGTTTCGCGAAAGGATTGCAATGCAGTGTTAGCTAACAATCCGATTATATAACCTTGCGCTAACTCTGATGAGCGTAAGATTATATAATCTGACTGCTACCTAACACTCCATTGTATTCCTTGCGCGAAACCGATTGGTAAGATCAGCCGTGATGGATGTATAATACCGTACATTTTAGATAATATACCCACTCTATTGACAGATATACAAGTGCATGTTTTCCCTGACTTATGGACTCTTAGATCACTCGCGTATATGTGTGCGCGTGCGTGTGTTTATACATACAAACACACCCACATATATTACAGAATTCTTGTTTAGTGTATGCATTTTTGCGAATTTTTCCAAAGTGTCTATTTGTTGTTCTACTTATTATACATTCTCCAGTAGAGACGTGACAGTGATTACTTCTTCGGCTGTATATATGTAGATGTGTTAGTAGATTTTTATGTGCATAAGGCTGTCTCATTGCGGCTCAAAATTTGAGTTAATCAACTATATATGTATGCATGTATCTGTGTGTGCGTGTACGAGTAGCTATTTCTAATATAACTAGGAAATGTTTATGTTTATCTGTGAATATGCGTGCGTGTGCTTTAGTATATATGTGAGGTATAATATGTAGATAATGTATCTGACAGTTGAGATATCACACTGATATAAAAGCCCAGTTGGCATGATCAGTAAGTCGCCGCAAATATACGGTGGGTAAACCATGCCAAGTTGTGAAATAGGCGGTGATTCCAAAAGGCCGTGTTATTTCCAAATTATTTTAGATTCTTTGATCTTAACGTTTATTATATTTCTTGAACTAATTCCAATTTATATTTTAGTAAAATGAATTTTCAGAGATAAAGAGATCGAGGGAAGTAGATACAAGACAGTGTATGGAAGAGAGAGGGTAAGAGTAATAGAAATTTCCGTGTATTGCGAGTAGGAAAGAAATTGTGATTTCCGTGTAATGGTGTACACAATAATGTGCGTTAAGCATTATTTTTTACTGATGCATTTTTGAAATATGGAAGTTGACAACGGAGGAAGCTAAGATCAAAGGAAATAATTTTAGTTGCAGAATAAATGAGAATGTTTTATGAAAATAGTTTAATGGAACGAACAGTTGCAAGGAAATCGTGTTTACGGAAGGAGTGATAAGTTTTAATAAGTTAGCCGGAAATAAAAGAGCATTCTGTAGCTCAATATTTATATGAATCAAACAAACAAAAAGAGAATAAAATGAAAAGAGGAGAGGAAACGTCATGAAAAATATATAGGTCCATTGACATAGGGCATAAGGGATATACAAAACGAACAAGGCCTTTCGTTATTATTTTTGACGTCACAAATATAATGTCCTTTCTCTCTTCAAGATCTTAGTAGAGAAGTTACAAATAGCGAGCAAGTGGTTGATATGAGAAAAGGTTAGGGGCCTGTTAGTTGCGACATACTTTACTGTAACTGGTATTTTCCTTATCTTCCTCTAAAACTTTTTGTGGGTTATTTTTTTACCATATTCTTGTCCTTGAAGTATTTAATACGTATTCCATACCGTGAAATGCGGGCAGCTTTAGTTTTTACTTGAAATTTTGTATGGCAGTATCTATAATCTTCGGAACTTTGTTGGTTTGATAGTCTTGTCTAACTTGAGATTTTAAAAAAGAATATGTCACACATAAATAGCTAAATTTGGTATTAAATACGCTCTTGCCAATTAGGCTTTTTGTTGTCGTTTTCTAATCTTGCCAAATAGGAATGTTGTCGTTTTCTAATCTTTCACCACATAGAATTAATGAGATCATCTATGATGCATAGTACAAGTGTTTAAGATTTGTAATATCAACATCGTTAGTTGAAATTATATCCCTGAGTGCAAGGCGGATTTTACTAATTACTTTCAGATTTGGTTAGAACTGAGAAAATTTGGGAGAGTGTCACGTTCAATCATACTGGTTTCTTTAACTTTCAGCCATTCCATCATGATTTGATTTTTTTAGATCATCTAGTACAGTTAGGTCAATTTCTGTGTGACTTTCTTCATCTATTTGATTTTCATCTGCCTTAGTGTTTATGATAGGGTCAGAGAGTATTTCACTTTGCTTATCAATTGCATTGACTCTTTCTATCGTTAGTGCATTTTCACCAGACCTGAGTCGGTCTAAAATCATGTTTTCTGTAGTATTTTCTTTAGCTTCTACTTCGTTACTGATTGTTTAATTTGGTCAATCTCTAATTCAGTTTATAATTTCCTTTTCATAATCTTTCTTCTAACGTTGGCAAGTTTGCTACAGTCTATATCTCATTTTAATTCAAGGTGCTTCTGTCTCCAGTTTAGGTAGGTTTGCTCAGTATTAGATTTATTTGTGGGTAAATGCATGGTTGATAGAATACATTAAGAACTTCTTTATTATCTCCCCTAGACCATTTTAATTCTTTTTCTTTTAGTAATTTGATGATGAGCTTGGATGTTCATCTGTTGGAGTATTCCAATTGTGGGGTACTTCCAGCTCCTGCATTTCGGGACGATGTAAACCAGTAGTTGATTGTTCGTACCCAGCCTGGTTTTTCACAGGGGTACGCGACCCTTGTTGACCCGGGTAATGGCCGATCGGTTTGTATTTTGCTTTGTTATCATCGAGGCATGACGAACTTGGACGTTGACATTACGGAACGGATCGGTCTGTTTAGGGCTACTCGTTTGTGACAACACTGGCTCCGAGTTCTCTAAATGAAGACGTTGCTCGTAACGTAGCTTCTTAAAGCTACCATATACGTATTCATCTGTTTTTTTATTCTGATAAATTTATATTTGGGCAGAGATTTTTGTGATGTTTTTAAACTTACGAATTGTTCGCCCTATGTGAATTCGAAAATATTTCTTTTTGCTTCGTTTGTGACACGTGCTTTAATATGCATTTATGTGTCCTATAAATTTAATAAATTCATGTAAACATTGAGATATATGTGTAGTCTTATGGGTATCAAAATGTTTATATGATTGTGTAGACATTCGAGTATATGCATAGTTAAGCAAGTTACGTACATGACTGTTTTGTTCCACATATAGTTTATGATTCTTAAACTTTCCGATGTTCATTTTGCATGTGTCTTTCGCATATATTCCATTGAAACATCGTGCATGAGTGAAACTGTGTTTGTATGAGAGTTTAATTGTTTTTGTCATTATTTATGTTAAAAGTCCGCTTCTTTCGAGTCTGCCAAGGAGTCTTTTATCAAATTCCACTGATCTTTTTAGATTAGATTTGTTTTTGAATGAAGAGCCCTGGTAGCACATCGATGTTACTATTGCAGGACATGCGAACAGTAAAGGTCGTGCCTACAACAAATGGTACGTTACGAAAAACAAGCAAAGATATAGACGAAGCACATTGGCATATAATATACGGTACGGCTCCCATTGAAGGTTTGACTCTTAAGGACAGCAAGGATTATTAGGAAAGTTCTAAGCACTTGAAGGACTGCTGAAAACTTGTCGATACCTAAGGTTACAGGTAGTAACACGCTACCCATAAAAATCCTACCAGGAATAAGCAAAATGTTACTAATACTACTACTGCTACTACTACTACTACTACTACTACTACTACTACTACTACTACTACTACTACTACTACTGCTACTACTACTACCACTACTACTACTACTACTACTACTACTACTACTACTACTACTACTACTACTAATAATAATAATAATAATAATAATAATAATAATAATAATAATAACAACAAATGG
>NC_068987.1:100134207-100135863 GCF_001194135.2 Octopus bimaculoides
GTGAAGTTCCAGAGGAGTGAAATGTGATCATTTTCAAGTACTGGGGGTGGTTTGTGTTCCCACCAGTTTTTATCATGGGGCAAGTCCAGGTTTTTGCATATTACCCAGTGAATATATTGTGCAGCTCTATCATGCCTGTTGAGATACTCTGTAGGCGCAAGCAGACTGCACATGGAGACAACATGATCGATGGTCTCATTTTGTTGTTGGCATATACGACATAATGGGGAGCTGCCGTTCTTTAATATGTTGGCCTGGTAGTTCTTTGTAGGTAGGCATTGATCTTGGGCTGCTATGATAAACCCCTCTGTTTCTGATTTCAAGCCAGAGGCCATTAATCATTATTATTATTATTATTAATTATTATTATTAGTAGTATTGTTATTATTATTATTATTATTATTATTATTATTATTATTATTATTATTATTATTATTATTATTATTATTATTTTTATTATTATTGTTGGTGTTGTTATTTATTTTATTTTATTTTCATTTTATTGCTGAGTCTCCATCTCACACCTAGGGAAGTGAAACGTACTGTATACATTGGTAGGCCATTAAAACAAACAGACAACATTGTTTATTTACAAAGTCATGTGATAGACAAAAAAGGGAAGGAAAACACGGAAAAAAAATGAAACTAGTAAAATATAAAAATATAAACAAAGAAAATAAGGGTCGGTGAAAGAACGAAAATTCACGGTGACAATGCTCTTCTAAATACGCGTGACGTTCCGGGTAGAACAATCTTTTGCACTTCCTGCCTGGATAGTAAGCCAGGGATCATTCTCAACTAATTTCTTTTGTATTCTTCCAAGTGTTCCTACAATCAGTGGTATTGCAGCCGTCTTGAGATACCACATCTTTTCTCTTTCGATTGTTACGACAGAGACCGAGAGAGAAACTCAAGGCACGAGTATCTTGAGCATTAGCACTTATTACGCACTAGCTAGCCACGTGCCGCCAATAATGACAGCTAAGTGTAGTATATTATATATAAATAAGGTACAAAATAAGGTACAAAACAATCTCACAAACAAACATTTTCATACTTCCCCTGTACACGCGCACACATACACACATATACTGACACAGAGTTGAAACACTGATTTTGTTTTTCACCCATTCCTTCCTTATTCATCTGTTATCCTTTCCGTTCTCTCATTGTTATTACTTGCTCCCCTTCCTTCTCAGTCAGGGCTATTACTCTCACTCCTTCTCCTTCACTATATTACTATGTTCTCTCCTTCTCCACGTCCGGCGTGATTCTGGACAAATATATATGAAAACACTACACTCATTATTATATTTGGAGATATTTATAATGATGACGATCACCTATATAAATATTATCTACAATGATAAACACAATTCTCTGGATTGTTCTAGTATAAATTATATAAACAATTACAGGCACACACACAAACACACACACATACATTTCTATACATACGTACATAGAATTTGATAGATATATATTTACACACATGAATACACATATACAAAGTTATGAACATAAACAATATGAGCAGAAATGAAATTATCCGTTCAGCTTATATGGTAACATACATGTACACCTATATCTATAAATACATAGTGATGTACACACACACACACACCCACACATACATACATACATACATATATATAT
>NC_068987.1:100136260-100141152 GCF_001194135.2 Octopus bimaculoides
ATATATATATATATATATATATATATACATATATATATATGCATGTATAAATAAATACACAAAATATACTGATATCCGGAAGATATATGCATAGGCAAGATCATTTATTGTAATGCTTAAATAAACTGTTGGGGATATATAGGGAATACTGTGGTGATAGGTGTTGCAAAAGGGAGGCGTGGGGAAAGGATAAGAGGTAGTAAAAGAAGAAATATAAGCTAAATCAGAAAGGTAAGTTGACCAGTTTAAAGTGCGTCAGTGATGAGTGTATAAACGTTCGTTCTCTTTCGATAAAATAATAATTAACAAATGGATATAGTAGTTGAAAACGAACGTTTGTATTACGAAGATCGTATTCTGTAATAATGTATAAGAAAACCAAGTGTTCGTCAATAATCATCAAGTATTTGATAAGGTAATGTATGATATATATCAAAGTCTATTCGCTGGACCATATTCGCTGGATCTCTCTCCAGCACTTGACCTTTATTTTCACTGAAGTTAAAGTGCTGCGAAATGCTATTTGAAAATGCTAAACTGGTTTTGCACACAATCATTCATCTACAATCGACCTAGTTAATGCTTTTCTTCCGTATCCATATTTATATAAAGCAGAACACCAGTGAGATACATAAAACCTCAGAATAATGTAGCATCACAAAGTAGACGGATTTGTTTTCTACAATAGTATTTTAATTTCTGAATCAGAAGACTTGAATGATTTGTTATAATAGATTACAGTATAGTAGAAATATGTCCCATATTATTAGTAGAAAGGAGATATGTTTTCGAAGAAAAAGGAAATATAGAACATAAACATGTCTTAGGCATACAAACTATTTCTAATAGACAATAAAATTATTTCGAACATATCTTTGAATAGTTTGTACTTGCATTCATATAATATATACGTAGGGGTGCTGAAAAGTTTCAGGCTTTGAGTAAAAGAAAGTACAGGAGGAACAGTTAATTATGAATTTATCCTACATATGCCCTCTAAGATTCACACACAAATTGCAGCAGTCCCTCAGTTTTTCTAAGACCATAAAAGAATTCGAAAATTGTGGGTGCCATCCAAATATTCCGCGATATTCTTAAAGCCCGGAATCTTTGAGAAACTTCACATATTTGGAATTTTTTCGGTGTAATGGGGGAATTTACCTTTCGCAAAACAATAAATAAACTCATTTAACTTCCCTTTTTGTCTCCTTCATATTAAAAGTATAAGGGATATATATTATGTTTCGATTTATTTTACACATATTAATAAAACGTCGGATTTAATATAAGTATACTGTAGTGCATACATCAATTTTATTTCCAGTCTACAATGTTTATGAGCAACATGTATAACCTTCACAATTAAGCTACAAATTTACCAGCTGTCTCCATAGAATTGTATATTTTTTCTCTTTATACGGAAATGCATGGAGTATATATCAAGCGTTATTTCAAAGCGAAGGTGGCTACATGTTTAAATTATTATTCTAATAAATATGAAGTGTTTTTTTTTTTAAATCACTCTTTTATTGGAACAGGAAGAATGATTTTGTGTCACACAATAAATAGGATTAAATATGTTATGGATCCTGAAGGATATAGACAATTGAATGTAATAAAATATTGCAATTTAATAAACAGGAAACAATGTCAATTTAGAGACAGTGATAAACTATGTATTACAAGGAAACTTAATTAGTTGCAATAATAAATAATTCGGTTATTTCGATTAAATGGTTTGATACATGTAAATCATATCACCTTCATTCCTACTTTAAACATATTTTCTAATGCAATGCACATTGTCATACAATTAGAAATACGGAAGGACTCACACACGCAGACAAAAGCATACCTTCACCTACGAATATACGTGTTCACACGAATATAAGACTATACATACATATTCTTTCCTACTCTAGGCACAAGGTCCGAAATTCTGGGGAGTGGGCCAGTCGAGTAGATCGACCCCAGTACCCAACTGATATTTAATTTATCGACCCCGAAAGGATGATATGCAAAGTCGATCTCGGCAGAATCTGAACTCAGAACATAAAGACTGACGAAATACCGCTAAGCATTTCGCCCGGCTTACTGATGTTTCTGCCTGGTCGCCGCCTTGATTCAGCCATATATATTGACGAAACGAAAATTCTAGGTAACTAGACACCACCAAATTTCAACAAGTATTTATAACTGTGTGTCTGTATGTGGTTGTTTGTATGTGTATATGTATGTGCATATATGTGTGTATGTATCTGTGTGTGCAGATATGAGTGTGTGTGCGTGTGTGTATGTGTGTGCATATGTGTGCATGTGTGTGCGTCTGTGTAAAATATGGATAAAGTATGGTGTAAAGATTATTTTTACTTTTTCTTTAATTGGATAGGAGGATAGGAAAAAATATATTTTTTTAAATTTCTTACATTAAGTCACCTTTGAAACATATAACCGGTTCCGATGTGTATGTTCATCTTATCAAATATTAAAAAGTCAAGAATTAATAAACAAGAATTAAAAATTAGAAACTAAATCAGTTTACTCTCATACTCCGTGTGTAGTTAAGAATACGCTTCATGATTTTACTCTCCACTTATATATGTTGTTTCTGAAGGGGATTGAAATGGTGTTCATGGGATGAAACGTCAAAGGGTTCTATTGAACTGCAAACCAGATTTCTTTTCTATTCAAGTGTGTTTTGTGTACGCAGTGCTAAATTATCAAAAATTCTAATGCCGACTTTAGAAATTCTTTTTCTTTTTCATTTTGTTGTGCGTGTGTTTCTGTGTGCGTGTGTGTTTCTGTGTGCGTGTGTGTCTGTCTGTCTGTGTGGTGTCTGTTTGTATGTCTGTGTCTGTGTGGATGTGTTTGTGTGAGTTTTATTTATGGACATATTGTCTTATGGAAGAATTTATTTTTGTGTCAAAACTTCTACGGAATTGAATCGCAGTTTGCGTCTCTATTCACAAGATGTGCGTGCGTGCGTGCGGATATTGTGATGAATTTATGGACGGTCAAGAATTCTATTGAAATGGTTTGAGGATAAATCTATTTTAAATTTTTCTTCTGCTTTTTGTTGTGTGATTCTTTGCGTACACTCAGCTGCTGTCTTTGATGGATTCCCAAAAGTCCTTCTCACATCATGCAAACGACTCTTTGCAAGATCCCTGCCGGTACTTGCAAGTGACAAGCTCACAGGAAAATTGAAGGAGTGAATACTATGCTCTAACCAGTAGTAGAGCAGTTGCTCAAAATATCTAACCTCACATATCAACAATATCATAGGAAAAATAGTCTGAAGGAAACTAGTTATATTCCTTTAAGAGAATGACTTGCCGTCTGATACTGAGCATGGTTTTCGACCAAGTAGAAACCTCCTTAAACAGTGATTATAAGTGTACAACTGAGTGTTAAAGCAGATGATCAACAATACAAATGTAGATGTTATATATCCCTATTTTGAAAATGGCTTTGGTAACTTAGAATGTGGTATGGTTTGTGGCATGGTGCGTAATTCGGTGTAGTGGGAATACTTGGAGAGTGGGAACACAACTTTTTAAGTCAGGCACTGGTGTACAATGTTGCTATCTTCAAGGAAACATAATTAGTGAGTAGTGTTCCACAGGGCACTATCTTATAGCCACTGTTATACATAGTGGTCCAATGAGACATACCGTCAGCTGCGCAGGTAGCTACACTTGCAAATTATGCAGATCACACAAAAGAGTCTTAGAGGATACACAAACATGGAGATATCGCATACCTGCAATACATGCTGGACGCAACGTTCTGATGGGCTGGCGTTAATAATATGCAATTTAATGTGGGATAATTCCAAGTATCGACTACCAGCTCGCGGAGCTGAAGAAAATACCGACAGGATAACCTGGCACGGGAGAGATTGCAATTACTGCATCAAAATCACTGTATGACATGGGTACTGAAATGTGTAGTGTTTTATCTTTCCAGGTGCATCTTACTATGTTGGCAATGCAATTCAGGTCGGTGGATCCTTCTATTTACACTGCTTCCACCTTATCTCTCACTTTGCCGTCATATCCTATTATCTCTGTAATCAGTACAATTACAATTGTAAAAACAGGAATAATATACTAAACTTTACTACAATTTTGTCTTGTGTGTATATTCGTAAATATTCTTCGGTGAATATTAGACGTAAGTTGAAGCAAGGAAAGAAATATATAATTTCTTTATATCTTACTCTTGACTGTTTGTAAAATGATAGAAATGATGGAAAAATACATTTCAAACTTTTATTCTCGTATGCAAAATGAAAAACTTCCGGTCGAAAATTTCTCTAAGATTAGCTTTTTACTAATGTACGCATCAGATAGGTTCAAGAGTGACAAGGTGTAATTATTCACTTCCCTATACGATGAGATACGAAATATGTATATAAATACGCATATGAGTATATACATAAACACACACACACACACACACACACACACACACACACACACACACACACACACACGCCTGCTCTCTCATACACGCACATATATTTGCATATGTGCGGGTTAATGCTATTCTACAAGCACCGGACTAAAACGGGGTCACTGCATATCTGGATATCCAAATGGAAGAATCTACATACACGCATATTTCTTTCACTGTGTCGTTCAGAAGATAGACCATTGCGCCCGAATTATATAGAGGATATTTGAACTTTCATTTCTGCATTGTAACAAGCTTTCTTCATTTAAAATGTTCTACTGTAGAAAATGCTTCAAACAAACTACAAGTTCACACAAACTTCTAGCAATGTACGTATGTTAGTAATATATATATCACTAACATACATACATACATACATACACACACACGCACCCCCTCACACATATATATATATATATATATATATATATATA
>NC_068987.1:100141588-100158015 GCF_001194135.2 Octopus bimaculoides
TTAATAAAGCACATTCATTGATTATATAATGCATACACACAAATATACGCACACGGCCAAACACATCAGCTTTGTTATCCTTCAATGTATATTCTATGATTTTTCTTGTAAGAACACTTAAGATTCGGCCCTTTTCCTGTTTTGACATTTTAAGCCCTGATATGCTTAATGGAATTAACCTTTTGACAGGATCAGACTTGTCAATGCCTTGCATTTCAGCCAAGAAATGGTGTCCATTATTGGAAGGCAAATATCAACAGTGTTGAAAGCAGCTCATAGCCAGCTGGAATATAAACTATACCAATAGTTAAAAGGGTTATTTAAGAATTCTGAAATAAAGTAGTGGTGTGTTCTAACCAACTTGAATTCCATTTACACACGACAATGCTCTGAAGGCATGCATTGAAATATGTGGTCGTCGTCCACTCTACGTATGAAGCTGCAGGATATTGCTACGTAGAATGCGTTTCCACCAATGATAGATGTGTATTGAACTCACAACAGAATTAATGTAAGCACTTACAAAACATAACATGCCACTACATGTGAAATTAAACACACACACAGACGCATGCACGTACACACACACACACACACACACGCGCGCGCACACACACACACATACACACACACGCACATACACACGCGCACACAAACGCGCACACACACACACACACACACACTCACACACACACACACACATGGGGGTTTGTTAATTTCATTTATTTCTTCCTAGTAGAGTACTTCTTTTCGTTCCTGACCCGTCTGTCTTATTTCTAATTCACATTGCCTTTTCTTTACTCACTTTTCCCGATATCATCTCTGCTTCCATAGTTTGAATTCTCCCTGCTGTGCTCTGTGGGAATTGTCCGGTTTAAACTAATCATTCAGCTAGAAAATCATTTATGTAGAACTTGATGTTATGACATCAGCATCCAGTGTTTTTCTATTTGTAGACTGTTCCGTTAAATATATTTTACGAATAAGTTTTGTAATACATCTTGTTGCTTCTAGAGAGGGTTATTATAGCATCAACATTAAAATAAACACACACACACACACACACACACACACACACACACACACACATATGTGTTCAATAACTACATTTCACCAACTACCTATTCAATTCTTTGCTTTAGTTTTCATTGCCAGAGATCTTTTATCACTACTTGTGACCTTATCAATGACATGTGTTGATTGTTCTATATATAGTGATTGAATAATTAAATGATAAAATATAGAAGTAGTACTGAATCAGTGCGTGAGTTTATTCTAATTTTTATTAGTATACAGTTCCCGGTTGTGAGTGAATTTGCTAGAAGGAAACTGAAAGAAGTCCATTTTATATGTCTGTGTTTGTTTGTTTGTGTGCTTCTGTGCGTGTGTGTGTCTTTGTGTGTGTATTTTTTGTGTCTGTGTTGGATCCCCCTACTAGCATCACTTACCGGTGTTAGGACGTTTACATCCACGTAAGCCAGCCGTTCACCAAAGTGACTGATAAAATAAGTACCACCCTTAAGAAAAAATGATATTAGGATCGATTCATTCGACTAAAAGTTCTTCCAGACAGTGCCCCAGCATAGCGACAGTCTATGATCCCTCCCTGCACACAAGAATGATTCTTTCAACAAACGTATTCACATCAAGAATCTTGCTAACCAAATTCAAAATTTCGGAATACAATTATTGATCATAGAAGAGATATATGGATGCTGAATCTTAATACTCATGACTAGCATTAGACCAATGCGTTAAATAGTCAGGCAGTGAGGGAGAATAAAAATCAGACAAACGCTACTGGCGCGTGGTCACATACGAAATCTAATAGTCTAAATATTCATATACTCCCATGTTTTCTCATACACGCTGCCACTTGTTATCTGCTTTTGTGTATGAGTGTACCGCAATATCACACTTATATGGGAATGTATATATGTGAGTAAACGTACAAACTGTGTTCGTTTCAATCTCTTTCTCTCTCGTTTTATCGTTACAACCCAATTACCATTCTCCAAGAGATTGTAGTTACTTGTTTTGTTTTTGCGCACAAGAATGTATGGTAACACTTTAATAGAATAGATAGTAACAATCTGTCCAGTTCAACATTATAAATTTAAATATTTTTACATTTCATGCAACTCACGGAATGAAATTGCTCGACCTTTGGGATTAAATATTAAACGATAAACTTTAGAAATACAACAATATAAAAATACGTGTCTCATGTCGAGTTGTTTCCGGAGTGACTAAATATATTCGTATACGCAATTAATTACTATGATATATTATTTGTTTCGTAGACTCATTAGTAAAAATGCTGTCATTAAAATGTAAGTTATATCTGTAAATGCAAAGCAATTGTAATCTCCTAATTACCTTTATATATGTGTGTATGCATATATATCTATGTGGTTATATATATAAATGCAAGAGAGGGAGAAAAATAAAATCTGACAGGGATAAAGATAAATAGACAGACAGAGTGAGAGAGAAAGCGCGAAATAGACAGTAAAGGCTTTGAGAATGAAGATGAAAGATTACTCTTCATATCGACCCGATCGTAATGGAGTTGACTTTTCTCCACATCCGGTGTTACACATTTGACTATATTAAATAAATGCTACATTTGACAACGCATATTTAAATGAATAAAAATATACAGAAAAAGAAGTATTAATTAAAATAAAAAAAAAGAAATATTTAATTTACTTATTCTTGCATCAAAGTTATTTCGAGAAAATATTTCTTTATTTCGTTTTTTACGTACACTTTACATTTTTAAAAGCATTTTGTTTCGTTTATAACATTTGCAGTTTTTTTTTTCTTTTCGAATAGAAATGTTTATTTACTCCCAGATATTAATTAAAGAAAGTGAAAATATAAATACAACAGGAAGCGTAATAGCATTCTTAATGAATGACATGTGAGCGTAAGTGAAAGAACTAATTAATAAAATATATCGTTAATTGTTTTTGTTGATGTTGTTAATAATTACGGCTTTTAATCATAAATATGTAATTAATCATTACCCGATAACAAAAAAAAAAAAGCGAAACGTTTATCTCAGTAGAGCGAGATTGCGACGAATTATTAATCAGTAGGTGAATTGTGAATTATGCATTAATTTACTTACCAATATATATATATGTATAAGTTATTGCATTTCCATCATTGATTTATTATATACGGTCAATGGTGTTATCTTTTACAAATATTAATGTGATGTGAGCGCGGTGAAATATTTCAATGACTGAGACAAAAAAAAAAAAAATATATAGATAAATAAATAAATAGATGACAGAAAGAAATTAAACGTGAACTGAGCAGCGGACGGGTATTCTGCCTGGCAGAATTATATATTGACTTATGTAGTCTTGCCCTAATATCTTTGAATAATTAGTTTATTGCGTTAGAAGTAAGTTTCCCCACAATTTTGTCTTCACCTCGATTGCGTAAATTAGCATAGCGTACAAATGTAATCTACTTCTGCTTCGAGTTGAGTGAAAATTAAAGTATGGAGAAGCCAAGATAATGACCTGCTTCGTGTCAGCGCAAACACACACATAAGTACATGCATACACAAGCAGACAAAAATGCATGTACACCCACTTACTCATGCACACACTTGGTTTTGTTGATTTCTCCAGCAGTGCTTTACATCGTATATATGGAGAGAGAATAATAGAGAGAGACAAAGTAAAGAGATAAGGAGAAAGATATTAGGTAAGAATTGCCTACTGAATACTCTTTCCAAGTCTGGTTTTAGGAGATCAGTAAATGAATGCTTCAAACACACATACGGTGAGAGAAAAGAATAACAGAGTGAAAGATATTTTTGTTTTGAAAATTATTATTCATTACATCATTTTGTATAACCATTAATAAAACTTTGATTACAATCACTTTCTAATCTTTGTGAATGAAATGAAAAATAAGGAAGCCTCGCAGCTTGAAAAACTTTTAGATTCGAGTGCAAATGACTATATTCAGAACAATATAGTCAAAGAAATGTGTATCCCATTTTGATAGTCCGGTATTTGACACAGCAGCAACAGCAGCTCTCCAGTTGTTGTTGTAGTTCGTGTGGTTGGTGCCATAGAGGTCATGTTTGGGACAGTGGGGTTGGTGGTGCTGAACCCTGGCTGTATGTTGGCAGCATTGGTGGTGGTGAGTGCCGTGGTAATGGTGGTAGTTGGTGATAGTATTGTCTACATCGGCGTAGTTGACGATGGAGGTAACTGCCGTAGTAGTAGTAGGTGATGACATTGGTGGTGTATGTTCTTGTGACAAAAAATAATAAATAATAGAACAGCCTTATATCAATGCGTTTCTAAAAGAATCTGCAGGGACGAAACTGCTGTGAACTAGCTTCATTAAGGTCAGTCGCGAAAATATATTCAATTGCAGGGGATGGAAAGACATTCTAGAAGAAGCTGATCGAGAGATATCTCTCTTTTAACGACACATGAATTTATAATATATTCTTTGCTTTGTTTCGTCAAATTTACCCAACTATTCATCGACTCACACAAAAGTATCAGCCCATCCTTTTGATTTCAGCTGTATTTATTCGTTAATTGAAATTACAAGGGATTCTTGAATCTCTGCAAGTTTGCTTGAGATTTGTTCCACTCTTTCATCGAGATGTTGGTAATTATCTCAACTTAATAAACACAATATAATATGCAAGGAAAAGCATATAAGAATCTATAAATTGATATTTTACCGATGATTCATGAATCATGTCATCTGCTGATGAAAGAATATGTTTTCAAACATTATTATTTTCTAAATTTCCTTTCCTATTTTGGTTGCTTGAAGGATCTTCTTCTAATTCGACACACGACTCTTGTATTTCAAATATTAGCATTAACTAGTCAGGTGTGAAACCTTGTGGTTAGTACGTCGAGTGAAGTCATTTGTTTTTAAGCAATTCAATTCCTTTCAGTTTGTTGCAGTCTACACAGTTTTGTGGTGAGAAGATTGCTTTCCAAACACTTTGACTAAAAGTCTTTTACTAGAGCGTTGAGCCGTTCAAATAATTGTGAATGGATTTGATGAATAGAAACTTAAAGAAGCCCGTGATCTTTATGGTCTTTGTTACCGTCTACAATTTTCTTCCAATTTTTTTTCAAATTTTATTTATGGAGTAAGTTTTGTATACTAATTATGAAAAGCAAATTCATTTTTCGTATAAACTCTTTATTAAGAAGTTAATAGCTCTTAAAAATTTGCAAAATATGGGTATATTAGTCAATCAGAAGCCTATATTTTACCCATCACCATAAAATTCTCTAAGCAAATAAGCACCACATGTTCCATAGCTGATTTCGAAGAAATATGTTTCAATAGTAACCAACGATGTTGCGCACGCACAGAAAGAGTGTAACCCCCACGTGTTCTATAGTTGTTTGTTTTCATAACAGTAGGATTTCGATAGTGTATTGCAAACTTACCTTTGTGAATTTTTTAAACTAATGTCTGTTCTAAGCAATGTTTTGACTGTTATTTGTAGCAACTTGTGTGGGTTTGCTCGTAGCTTTTAAATATTTAATTTGCTCGCGAATATTTTAATGTTTTTCATTGTTTACTGTAGCTAGTTTAATGTTTTGACGTGCCGGTACCCTCATTTCCTCGTTACTCTGACATGATAGAAGATGCAGCGAACGCGCTGTTTTCTGATTGGTTGAAAGTTCTGAAAATGATCAAACTTTGAACACCTGTAACTTTTTCTCAAAACTTTTCTCGAATAAATGAATAACAGATTCGGATTCAGCGTCCAAAATTACATCGATATGAAACGTTAAAAATTTATTTAAAGATCACGATGCGCAATGGCCATAACCGCAAAGATCCGAAGCCCGTGATAATTATATATGTATGTATTTTAATTCTTTAATAGTTTTAGTCATTTGATTGCGGCCATGCTGGAACACCACCTTCATCGGATTTTTAGTCAAAGAAATCAAATTCAGGACTTATTCTTTGGAAGCCTTGCACTTATTCCAACGGTCTCTTTTGACGAACCGCTACTTTACAGGACATAAACACACCAACATCGGTTGCCAAATAACGGTGAGGGGTCAAGCACACGCATGCGCGCGCACACACAAACACACACACACAGACGCACACTTATATGCGCCCACACACACACTCATATACGACGGACTTCTTTCAGTTTCCGTCTATCAAATCCATTCACATGTTGCCACGCAGTGGAACTGAACCCAGAACTAAATGGTAGGAAAGCAAGCTACTTACCACACAACCACGCCTATGTATATACATACAAATACGTACGTAACTAAATACACACATATGTGTGTGAGTGTGTGTCTTTGTGGCTCTTGTCCTACATCATAGATTAACAACCGGTCTTGTGTTTAATTCCCCGTAAATTAGATGTCCATTAAATGTGATTGATTGAAGGAGTACCGGATAAAAGAAAATATAATTGTTGGGGGCGATTCGTTCCAGTAAAATTCTTGAACATATTGCTCCAGTATGAACGCATCCTAATACCTAAATCTAGTAAAAGGTAAACAAGAGTTCGTGCATTCCGCTCTGCGTCTAGCAGTTACACCTTGAAAGTTCAACGTAATGAAGTGTGAGAGTGCCGAGAAAGTATATATGTCTACTCCCGACTACTTCGACATGTGAATAAAAACAAAAAAGAAATACGGTCAATTGAGCAAGGCTGTATTAACCAGAATGTGAAATTTCTACCTTATTTTATAGGCTACCGAATATGTTGTATATTTTGTGAATGATAAACATTGTGTAACCTTACGCACAAAGTTTTTTTATAGAACGTTCACTTTATGTTTATAGTTTCTCACTGCTCTGTCGTATTTAAAAATGGTCTGTAGATGAAATGGTTTAGTGGTGGCAGGAATAACAAATGAGACGGCATGCGTTGAAATTGATATATGATACTGCTGACGATTATTTGTCATTTGGTTTCACTTGAGTTGTGCTGCATATACTTTTCTGAGAAACGGTGAAAATACATATTATTTACGACTTCATTGTAGTACTCGACTACATTTTTTTCTGAAAATGATGTAATGAATTATGACACACAAAGATACACGTACGCGCGCGCGCAAAAAAATGATTATTTCAAAGATGCTGCCTGCATTTTTATTAGAAAAAGTTTGTGTGCAACATAAATATTAATTATATTCCAAAACACAGCTGCTTTGTGCTTGGATACAGTGGCTTTTATATTTCACAATATTTTTTTTTTCCTGGGTGTCAGTATATCTTGACTCTAAAAGTATTGATATTTATTATACTGTCTTCATTTAATTAAGAAATATACATAGCCTGTAATTTATTGATGATATAATATTGAACAAACAGGTGTGCTTGTTGAAAAATCAGGTTTTAACGTATGAAGAAAGAATTTCTTCCAAAATCAACAGGATATTAACGAAAGGAAAACAAACATTTTAAAAGAAAGTAAACATCTGTTGGAGCATTAAATTATGTTTGTTCAACTGAAGGTTTTTCCATTACTATTGGTATACGTTTACAAGAAATGTATGTTCCTATAATCCCTTGTCATAAGCATGTATATGTTCAGTGATCTCAAATTCAAAGAGTAGATATATGTACGGTTTTTAAATATATTATCCCCTGCAAGGCGACAATAGAAATACACAGTAAATCATGCATAGTAGATGAATTTGTCCCTTGAGTATCTGGATTAATATCATGCAAGATGTGTGATTCTTTTCATCACTATCATGTAAATACGAATATTTTCCTACGATATGTGCTTATTTCTCCTAGAATTAAAACAAAATAGGTTATTCTTTACTTTGGAAGTCTGCATAATGAGATGGTATACAGTATAGGATTTTACTACCTTCTCTGGAAACCAGAAGCTGAACACAAAATCGTATCTCATTTTAAGGTAATGTTTAACTGGAAGCGAAAAATATATGAGAAGTAACATCCTAAGCAGCTGGATAACATGGAATTTTATTACATCTCGAATTATAATTCCCTTTCAATAAAAGTTCTATCTTGATGATGAGTCGATCAGATGCACAGAATTAGCATAAGTGACGTAACACTGAAGTAAATGCACTGTTGTACGTAATAGTATGAAGCAATGCGTAAGCGATGTCTTGTTTATTTGAAAATATTTATATATATATATGTGAAGACAGTATTTGGTATTATTTATAGGAAAGATATTTTATAGTCGGCCGAATGTAAATTATGCCAATTTTATACATTTTAACAGAATTTACCAAGTGCATATATCAATTCATTTCAATTCATTGTACTTATAGCTTTTTGTGGGTGTTGTTGTGTCAGTGTGGGTGTGTGTGTGTGTGTATGTGTGTGTGTGCGCGTGTGTGTTTGTGTGTTTGTATGTGTGTGAGCGTGCGCATATGTGCGTACAGATAAATAGATTGATGTATGTGTACACACATACATATCTGCTTTCAACTCACATGCACAGTCATATATCTGTGTGTGTGAATGTGATGTGTATGTATGTTTAAAAATCTATGTAAATCCTTAACTTCCTCGGCGCCTTTCGCTGTCTCTGAATCAACCACATCAAATTAGTTAATGCAATTGATAGAGAGTATATCAAGCTATATAAGTTCAAAATGTACCACCTATATTCTCCTTTCACTAACTGAGTTTAACAAAACGAATCAAATTTAGCTTAATTTCTCATGTAGCCTGGAGTAGGCATTGATACAATACAAATGTCGACTTTATCATATTACATGTCCATGTGACTATGGGTACGAAAGTCAACGACAATTTTGTATTCTGATTAGCAGAGTGTTGACACTTATATGAAATGTATTATTTATATATGCTGTAACAAATTCGATCTTCGACGGATAATTAGATACGGCAAAGGTTGCAACGGAGACACCAAGCACCATATATCGAGTAAAAATGTAGGAGACAAAACGTCAAAAGTATTTGAGTAAGTAATATCAATGATATTTTTCGGTTATTTCATACAGTTGCTAAGACTGGATCTGTGAAAGTATATGGGGAATTATATCAGAGGAAAAGTAAATAGATTTTATACAATATTAGAAAAAATATTCTAAAAACAGTTTTGTTTATTTGAAGATCTGTAGTAACATTATGAGTATATGACTCTGGAAGTATTCCTTCTCTCCATCCTTTTGATGAGATGGCTCCAATCTGCATCCAAGATTACTCATCAATAGCTCTGTATCTATCTCTCTCAATCTCACACCTTCCCTCTCGTATTTTACCGAACAAATCATAAAATTAATAACCTAAGATATGCTGCAACACTAAAGGTTCTGATCTGATAAATACCGATTGACTGTTATAGAAGAGCAAGAAAATGCTTTTGAACGTTGGCTTATATTTACACATTTTATGCATGTCTCATGAATGCATATTGTTCACTTATACTTGACGGTGCTGCTGATGCAAACACTTGTATCATAGATCCATTCCATCTAGTTCTAAAATTATCATCCATCTCCGATATCTAACTGTAGTTATGTAATGTGACATGGTTCGAAACAGGAGCATTAAGTATCTTTATTTCGCTTATATAATCTCAGTACTGTATTTTTTTTTTTTGTAACAAACGAGTATAGTATATTTCTCTTGGAGAACATGAACACATTCAAGTCAAATATTTTATCGTGATTCACAGTATCCATATATAGTAATACTTGTTATTTTCGCGATGTACAATATAACTTTATGCGTGTAATTATTAAAATGATACTGCTTGAATAGATGTTTTTTTACGTTTTGTTTTATGGCATAGTTTATTCATTCTGATTATATTTTTACATGCTACAAATTGCTCACACGAAATAATTACGAATTAGATATTTTCTCCCAATGGATAGCTTTAGCCAGATATAACATTTATGAATATAATTATTCCATAAGTTACATCTTACAAAACTGATGTAGGTTTTCATCTCTCCTTCTAATCATATACAGTTAAATAGTATGAATAATAACTTGCCTCGAGTGGATTTTGAGAGTGTAAAATGTTCTTCAAAATGTTTATATTTTGTATTTTATTATTTATATCTATTGTCGTTCATTTTGTGATGAACTAAACACAATTTAGCAAAATACGTTAAATTTGAAAATTTGGGAAAGAAATTTTGTAGTAAAAATATATAATTCTGTTACATGTGATATTATTCGTGTCAAATATATAGGGATGAGACAATAGACATATAGATGTTACTTTTTCATTCTAAAGAAACAACATAAGAGTTGATTCTTATAACCCGCAATTTCAACGGTACCACCATGATACTCAGCGGAGGCTGAGTACCGTATTTTACATATCTTATTAATGCAATCTCACTACTGCTGATAACTATTAGAAAGCTAAGTAAGGAGGAATCCAACCCGTACTTGCTAGATCTCTTGTCAAATACAAACAAACTTTGCACAAAATACACCCCATTATCATTCTGTATAAAAAGGAAATGATGCATTACATTATGTAGCCATTTCTAAAAGGCGTAATGGTTGCGTTTGGTATGCGTTCATTGGTTGTCGCTTATTTTGGAAAAAAGCAACAATTCGATAAAATAAGATGCATGTGAGTGGATATCACTTGCTGTGAGTGGATATCACTTGCTGTGAGTGGATATCACTTGCTGTGAGTGGATATCACTTGCTGTGAGTGGATATCACTTGCTGTGAGTGGATATCACTTACGAGATTTGGGACAGGATGTCGTTTTCCTCTAAAGAATAAAGAATGTTTGATTATTGACTATATATCGTGCAACCTATACATGTCCTATTTATCCGAAGAAAGGGCGTCTGAGAGTGTACAAATTTCTCAATACCCGTAATATTACGAATTCAATTAATGGGCTTTGCACATTTATTTATTTATTGACCGTTAGTCTATTACTATTTTCATTTGATTCTAATATAATTCTCTTACATATAAATAATATTTGAGATCAAAGCAGTTTCGCGAAACATTTTCCGATAGTATAGTGAAACTATATCATATACTTCAACCATACGTAACGTTAATCGCTAATGTTGATTACTCTCCAAATATTGCTAGTAATATTCTTTCCTAGCTCTCGAGAGAAGTAGTACAAAAGATAAGCTTTTGGTGTACCTTTTCTGATATTGGTTCCAATTCTCATTCCAAATACATTCCTCATCACTCACCGAATATATTGTCCTGGAATACATTAGGTGTCATATCAAAACATTATTTTGGACGTTTCTTAGTACCGGATCGAAACTAACATTTTTCATACTATGACGATACAGTTGTTAAAAAAGCTACATGCTGAAAGGATTTCTTTGAAGTAAATTCAAACAAATATTTACGAAAATATGAAAATATGAAATTATTTCTAAAGCTTAAAGCATGGCATTATCAAGAAAAATAGTAGCAACACTTTCTACAATAGGCACAGATACTGAAATTTTGCAAGATAGGCTAGTGTATTACAACGACTCCAGTGCTCAACTTGTACTTATTTTATCGACCATGAAAGGATCGAAAGTAAGGCCAACACTGGTGGAATTTGAACATAGAACGTAAGAACTGACGAAGATCCGCTCAGCCTTTTTATCCGACGTGTGAATGGTCCCGCCAGCTCGAGCCTCAAATAGAGTAGTAATAATTTTATTTTGCTAGGGCTTTGAGCTGGCAGAAACTTTACCACGTGAGCCATTGTACTAAGCGGCATTTCTTCCAAACTTTGCGTTTTGATTTGGAATATCACCATGGTCGACCTTGTCTTTTAACTAAATCGATGTAATCGAACTCTACCCACTCCCGAAATTCCTGGCCTAGTGCCAAAAAATTTTAAACCATATTTTTTTTTTATTATAGGTACATGGGCTGTAAATTGTGGGGAGATTGCTAGTGGACGATGCCAACCCGTGTCAAATGGTATTTACTTCATCCACTCGAAAGGATGAAAAGAAAAGTCGATGTCGGTAGAATTTTAAATCATAACGTACAGACAAGGCAGACGAAATGCCGCTAAGCCTTTTGTTAGGCTAACTAACGGTTCTGCTAGATCGCCGCCAAATGTATAATAGTGATAATCCTTTCTAATATGGACACACTGCCTGACATTTTAGTGTAGGAGCTTATGTAATAACACGGACGCTAGTATATTACTGGTGTTTATTTTATCGACCCCAAAGTGATGAAAACCATTCCTCGGTGGAATTTGAACTCGGAACTTAAAGGCGGGCGAAAAGCCGTATATAATTTTGCTCTGCGTACCAATGATACTTCCAGTTCGCCATCTTATATGAAAAATTATGAAATTGTAATAAAGTTTCTATCGTGACGCGGAGCCTGAATAAATCATTTTTGTGTATGTTTCCACCACAATATACGAAATATGATTCATATTTGCGCATATTATGCTAAGCGAATTTCTGAGGTCACTACATGTCTTACAGTGTCTTTCGATTGCTAATTTCTTGTCTACTGTAGCAGGTTTTATAGATGATTTCAATGCCAGTCAAACTGATGCGTTTCTCCGACTGAGATTTATAAAAGTTTAATTTATTCTGCAATGTGGAGAGAAATCTAAAGACAGTAGTTTTTTAAAGTCTAGCATTTCGTTCCCTACTACCATCCTGCTTTCCAATGATAGAAACATCTCCGGTCTTTACAGGGCCTCAGTATTTTATAGAGATCCTAGCAGGGGTGCGAACGGATGCTATGCCTTGCCAAAGAGCAACTCCGTGTTTTCGTCGAGGACTGCTTATATAACATGTGACCTATTCCTATAGATGCCAAAGCATGGCCGCACTCGAGCAAGTCGTCAGAACAAAATTTATGTTGATCAGCACACAAGAGACACTGGATACCTCTCAGAAATCTTTTTCCAACAAAAGCAGGACGGACATGCGTGGCGTGTGCGGGTTAAAAATCTCCGAGCAAGCTCCACCAGGTGATGTTGATGGTCATGCTAACCGAACGCCAGATTTTCCTTCAATTTTATTTGTATTTATTTCTCTTTTAATGTTGTGAATGATAATATATATGATAGTAATATGACTGCTTGCGATTTCATAGTATCATGTAATATATGACCCTGTCAGTGGATTTGCAAAGCCGTTTTGAGAGTTAGGAAAATGCTTGGCAGTATTGTGTTATATTACTGCTAATCAAATTTAATCGAGAAACAAATATTCGTCTTTCATACATCTTTATCAATAAAATGATATGCATTTAAAGTACTTAGACTTCAACCAAATATGCAGTTCTCTGCCTAAGTAAGAAAGTTATTATTAAGTTGTCACGTCATTGATTGTTGAAACAAATATGACGAAGTGGAAAAGAATATTTTAATAGTCTTTTCTGATAGTAAGTTGTTGTCACGTATAAGAATGAATAGCGTGACATCGTCTTTTTTTCCTTCAGTGGTCATATTCTGGAAGTATTAGACTGAACAAAATGCACATATACACACGCACACATACGCACGCAGGCACACGTACACACACACACACACACACACACACAAACACACACACACACACACACATATTTAGGTTCTTACATACATAAGGATATTAATTGGTATAGAGATGAAGTAAGGCTGATGTAATAAGTGGGAAAATATATAAATTCTGGAAGCAGCTAAAGTAAAAGTAGATAGCAACGTTCTCCGCAAGAAATATAGCTGTATTGATGTAAGGTCACACGTTGCTGAAATGGTGGGTGAATAAGACAGCGTAAACACAGAGTGGGTAATAAAGTGATAAACGTAGAGTATGATGAGTAAAACGGTAAATATTTATGAATTAGTGATGAATAAGGAGTGGGGGTAGTATTAGAATAATTGCTTTAAAATTATCTGTTTAATAAAATCAGGTAAATAGAATTGCTACAAAAAGACGTAAACAGTCTGGCCTTTAAATAAATCTGAATAAAATGAAAGAATGAAGAAATATATAAATAGACAGATCAAAATCACGTGAAGTTGATGTTATATTTAAATCTCTTTCATGTATGAATATTAAGTACGATCCACTTTTGTTCACGGATGTACGTCAATGTTTAGGCATATAAATACATTCAGATAGGTCGATAGATAGATGTATAGATAGATAGATAGATAGATAGATAGATAGATAGATAGATAGATAGAGAGATAGATAGCAGAAACTTGCCGGAAGGTGAGCGCACAGCAGACGAAGAACTCCCATAAAACAAGTCCTACGGCCCTTATACTTGACATTCTACGGCCCTTATACTCGACATTCTACGGCACCTGGTCCCACCAAGATCATGACTCTAAGGTGTCTCCTGCTTCTTTCCAAAATCCTAACTACAGCAGGATTTTAACCTGGGTCGTTCATTTTGTTTTCTTTATTTCTCTTGTTTGTGTTTCAGTCAACTAAGCTACTCTGACCGGTGAAGGAACCAATTCTCTTCTTCATTCTATTACTGTAAATAACAAATAGAATCCTTAAATAGGTCCATTGGTAATTTCTCTTCGCCACTACCAACATTGAGCTCCTTTCAGCAACATCAGACAAGCGTCTGGTTATGGCAGTTCTTCTGCGGCATTTAATACCCGGCTGCACGAGTAGGAAAATCGTTGAGTCAGCCATGGTTCATCGCGATCCAACTTCCACATATTTCACAGTTCAGTGGTAACCCTCACTCCCTAGCTGAATTGTTGGGACACCCAATTTGCTGATCTGATTGATGTGCCCCTCTTCAATGCAAATACATGCAAATATGTATACATATATCCATACGTATGTGTATACACACACACACACGTAGAGGCGAGCGTGCACACACATACACACACACAAACGCATGAGTACGGAAATATTTTTCTCTATGCTAGCCTGAAAAACAAGCAGTTGTTACACAAATCTAAAAAGCTAAAGATCTCCAGAGACTGTATACATATCAGGCAGGGAGAAAACAAATCACCAGGGAAAGTTCGGGTCGAAATTTTAAGCGACGTTATGTTTCTGGACTTAGAAAGGATCGTATATTTGATGTTTTAGTTAATGATCCCGCACGTATATGCCCGCATAAATACCGAGTAGCTTGCAGTATGTCTCTTCCCAGGATATCTAAATGTAGAAAGATAGTATTGTATTTGTATTTAACTTTTCCTACCACGCGAAAGTATGTTGTACTCCTTTGGTACCTATCCTTCACAAATGTCCAACATCAGCAAACTATGAAAAGGGCAACGCAGAGGCCAAATGTTATATATATTTAAATATATTAATTCCTATTTCTTATGACTTCTTTAAAAGTGTTGCTCAAAATTTTCTTTCATTGCGCTCAATATGAGGACCAAGTCTTGAATTGATCTTAATGTAGATATGTGGACAATAGCATTGGAGACTCAAGAAATGATACATTCAAAAAGAAAGAAAATAAGAACGAAAGAATAAAGAGACGGAAAAGTATAAATACGAAAATATAGACGATGATAAAATAATTCAAAAATGCCTGGCAATAATTTCCCACGGTTATGTAAACAATGTTGGATATTCCACCTATAAAATTTGTAAAGTGAACGAAGTTTCTAAAACCCGTTTGTACATACACATGAATGTTTAAAGTAAATGATATGTCATGAATAGCACCATTTACATATAGATCGAACTCGCGTGCGCGCGCGCGCACACACACACACACACAAACATGTATACGAAAAATAGTTCGCATATATATTCCTGCTAACATGCACAGGTATATACGTTTGTAAAATGACATGCATATTCAAAAAGATACGCGCACATGTCTATGTAAAAAACACATTTAAATACAAATATGCAAATATAAGAATTTAGTGTTGACAGATAAGATCGAAATAATCTATATACAGAAAACACATATTAGCCCTCAAAAGAGTTGAAATCACACTCCAAAATCTTTAACGACTACCAAATTAGCGGGATAAAGACTTGGCGATAAGGGGAATGCAAATAAGCATACATAGAAACAATGATGCAAACCCAAGGAGTTCTATCGGCTTTTTTGTATCATTGTCTCCAACTCAGAATTTTGTACATCTATTGACATATTTGATAGTGTGGGTTTGTGTGTGTGTGTGTGTGTGTGTGTGTGTACGTATATGTACATATCTTTTATTTGTTATCGTTTACTTGTTTCAGTCATTAGATTGTAGCCATGCTGGAGCACCGCTTTGATGGATTTTTAGTCGAATGAATCATTCCAATTATTTTATACATTACTAAGCATGGTAGTTACTATAGCGATCTCCTTTGCCCCCCACCTTCATACATACAGGATGAACTCAAATACATAACAGTCCAACTATGGGTTAGTTTGCCGAAATTTGAAATTCACTGTCAATTGTAATATCGTTAAAGAATGATAAATTTCTACTCCGATTGAGTAATCCTTCTTTTTAATACATC